>NW_027202493.1:21746869-22041869 GCF_024711535.1 Dipodomys merriami | reverse complement strand
GCTACAATTCATTCATTAATTTAGATACCAAATGTTTAAGTGTTAGGCATTTAGACTAGTCACTGGAGGTCAACAAGAGTAATGTTTGCCCTAAGGAATCCATATTAACAGAGAGTGGCACAGAACAGTCTATTGCTTAATAATAGCTCTGAAAATCTGGGCACTGATAATAATAGCTCTGAAAAGCTGGGCACTGATGGCTTACACTTGTAATGCTAGGTACTTGGAAGGCTGAAATTACGGTTTCAAAGGATTACGGTTCAAAGCGAGCCCAGGCAGAAAAGTCTGTGAGATTCTTATCTCCAGTGAAATACTTAGGAAAGCTGGAAGTGGTGCTGTGGCTCAAGTGGTTGAGTGCTAGCCTTGAGCAAAAGAAGCTCAGGGACAGCAGCCTGGCCCTGAGTTCAAGCCCCATGATTGGCACACACACACAAAAACAGTTCTAAAAAAGATCTGCAGAGAGCACGCTGACAACAAAGATTAATTTAAGCAAAAGATACACTTTAGCCTGGACTGGGGCCAGGGATAAAACGTTTTAAAGCGGATAGAACTAAAGAAACACCTTGTAGAAGCTGTTGTAGAACAATCCAAATAGAATGAGAACAGAGTAAATGCTGTAACATAAGCTGTAGTTGGTGTTGACAATCAAGTGCACAGTTGAAAGATCTTGAAGATGTAGCAAAGCACAATTGTGCAGGAGAACTAACTTATGATCTTCTAATAAGCCATACAGAGTTTGGTGTTTCCAATTAGAAATTGCTGGCACTGTAGGCAGACGTGATTCCTTGGCATCATTGCAAGTAGCAACCTGCTTTGTGGAAAGCAAATTCCCATTCATGGGGACAACATTCTTTGTCATTTTCTTTGCTGTTCTTCTATAATTTCGGGCACTTTTTATCCCTCTAAACCTGAATCATACTCTTCTTCTCCCACACTTTAGTGCTCAAGAGAATCTGTATCATCTTTCAAATGCTACTACTCTAATGCAATTTCTCTATCCTTTAGGTAAATAGTTCTACTTGGTATGTAGTACTCATTTGACACACATTATGTTTGGGTATTTTCATGTTGCCCTAGATGACTCACTCTTCAAAGACAGGGCTGTATTTTATTTATACAAAGTACAAGGACTGAGCTTAGTCTTTACTTGGAATCTCCTGATTTAGAACTTATTTGCCCTGAGATATTAAGACACATGCAAATTTGTCTATATCCCAGGTTCTTCATTTATCAAAAAGAGTAAATAATATTTACCTAATAAGATAAATAAGGGATGGTAGCAATGGAAGGATAGGAATATGAGTGAATTTGATTAACATATGTTGTGTGAATATATAGAAATATATTACGAAAACACCCTCATCTTACAAATGTATGTTAACTCAAAGTAAAATAAAAAATAACACTACTGATTGAAATTACTGAAAAAATTAGTTAAGATCATACATATAAAACATGTAAGTTATAGGTTCACAGAAACTCAATAAAAATGATTTTCTTTTCTTGTGTTTTCTAGTTGTTTAATAAACATTAGTTGAATTTAAGAAATATTAAAGCTTTATGACTGCTTATCACATCTTAGTGATGATTCTAAACTTTGCAGTTGTATACAAACTCATTTAGCACTTTCCACAAGAAAAGTATCATTAATATTTCAATTTAACTTATGGGGAAAACTAAGCTACAAAAGTGAAATATTTCCCTCAGGAAGCCCAATGAAGGTAAGTTTTAAATCCAAGTAGATGTAACTCTAAAGTTTATAGTTTTATCCTTCTTTTTCCTTTGTCTGTTGTGGGGCTTGAACTCAGGGCCTAGGTGCTGCCCCTGAGCTTTTACAGTCAAGGCTAGTGCTTTACCACCTAGAGCCACTACACTACTTTTGGTTTTCAGGTGGTTAACTAGAGGTAAAAGTCTCAGGGACTTTCCTGCGAGGCTGGCTTTCAACTGTGTGATCCTCAGATCTCAGCCTTTTGAGTAGCTAGGATTATAAGCATGAGCCACCAGTGCTCGGCTCACAATGATCTTAACTAATACTCTACAGGTTGGGTTTTTATATAGTTTACAGATGACTCTGAGTGTTCTGGAACTTTTCTTCCAGGGATGATCTGGCCCATTCAGAGTGTTCTAAAAATACGCTTGCCATGTGCTTTATCCGAACCCATCTGCAGCATTTAGCTTCAAGGGCATTTGAGATGCTCTTAAAGCACACTGACAAAGTATTTCCCATAAAAGAAAAGAGCCAATTCTGTCTTGGAAACTTATCCATTATTCTGGACAGCCATTCATACTTGTCTATAAGTTGACTAGGTAACAAATTCATCAGACTTCTACTGAGAATTTGGTTGTTGTCCCACTGAGGTAGTGTATGACATGGTAGCTGCCAGAGTCATAGTGACTATAACCACCACTGTGACCAAGTGGCATTTACTGGACTTCGTGGTGGCAAATATCCCAAGTCCTGCTGTGGTTCCAATTCTGCATCTGAGACGCTGGGAGTTAGAATCTAATTTGCTCATGGTTACACAGCCAGCCAAGGCTCTGTGACTCAGATCCTATTTGGGGAAACAAGACCAACTTAATGAGAAAAAATGATGATATTCTGTCATAGCTTATCTAGTGAGGAAAGAAGAAAAGCTTTGTTATCAACACTTTCTGTAGTAGTTTTTGAGATTATACCACTCTTAGATACCATATCTTGGAAAAGAAAACCTTTTCTTTCTCCTAAGAAACAAGCACTTCTAATTAAAGAAAATAAAAGTACATTATAAAATTCTCTTTCAATCATTCCTGATTTCAATACTAGTTCTGTGTTCTGGTTTGTGTAAAGGAAGGAGTACTTGGCTTAAAACAATAGTGACTTGAAAATCAAACACTTATTTTAAGGTAAGTAAAAAAAGCTACTAGCTCATTTCATCTTCAAAAATATGTTTTGGAAATTTTTTTTAACCATAAAATTTACTAGGAAGTTAAGCAATGTGTGGAAATGAGGTTTTTCTTTGTTGTTGTTTTTAATGTGCTATGTGCAGTCATTTCTTTTTTATTGCATTGTTTTTCTTTTTTCCCCCCAGGGTTTATCCCTTTTTCACTGTATTTGATTTTGGTACCCTGTGTATTGTATATATGTTTATCTGAATTAGGGAAGGGAAGGGGAACAACAAAATGGTGAGACAAAAGACAAAGGGTGAACCAATGCCACAGTGATTCTCATGAGACAACATGTTGGAAATGAACTGTACAACTGAGGGAAGCATTGTGGGGGAGGGAAAGTGGGAGAAAAATGAGGGAAGGGGTGACAATGTTTGACAAGAAATGTACTTGTTACCTTGCTCATGTAAATGTAACCCCTCTGTACAGTATCTTTACAATTAAATAAAATTTAAAAAATTAAGCAATAGAACTAGTGTTTTCTTTTTGCTTAACTTACAATGAAGTTTTTTTTCTCAATTTGTAGGGAAATCAGAAGATGAATTTCTTTGCAGGAAATGGAACAAAATGTGTAAATATTTTCTCAGAAGGGGGCATGTACAGGCAATGTTAATTACAAGTGCTGAAATGGTATAACCTATGACATTTAATTTTGGTTGTGTTGTAGTTCATTGATTGATGGAATCCAATTTCCTCTTACTTTATTTAAACCCATCTTGTGGTTCCTGAGCAAAAAAAAGCTCAGAACTGAAAAAGTGTAATAAGTCAGAGTAATATGCACTTTCCAAAGTAGAAAGGAACAGCATCGATTCACCCTACTCTCTGTCACCATTTTGCCAGCTAAGTCAAATCAAGCATAAAATCATGAACTTCTAATGAGCAGTGTTGAGTGTTGTTTTATTATTATCTTTAAGCAAAGGATTTGCCATTTAACAAAGAGTTTGTGAATACAATGCATCTTTGTCAATGTCATCCCTTTCAACATTCTTACCCATCCCTCCCCCACCCATCCCTCCTCTCACTCTTCTTAAGTTTGTAGGCTCTACATTGAATTCTTGACTAAATTCTTCCGTACCACATGAACAGAAAAAGCCAGAAGTGGCACTGTGGCTCAAGTAGTAAAACGGTGCCCAGGCCCATGAGTTCAAGCTCCAAGATTGGGAAAAAAAATTTTCTGACTGGATTCCATTTCATTCTCCTTCTGAAATGAAAAGTTCTGTAATTGTGAGACTTTGTCAAGTGGTGTGATACTAAAGAGATTCTCTTCAAATCACTACCCCAATAGCTGGGTTTGATCACTTTCCTAGCTCCTGGGGATGTGATATTTATTCTTGGAACACTCCCCCATTGTCTTCTTAGGTAGACTTGCTACTCTGAGAATAAAATTCAGTTTATGGATCATAACAGGATCTTTTTTAAAATTTTATTTTATTTTTTTTGGGTAAGGGGTAGGTTTATTCATCGTCCTGGCTGGCACCAGGCCATCTTGGCCCTCCACGTGGCGGGGTGGGGTGGGGGAAGTCCTGGGAAAGAGCTGGGAAAGAGAAGAGAGCTGGGATAGGAAAAAGCTAGAAAAAAGCTAGTCTGGGCCTGGGCTAGGCCTTATCTAGGGTATGGGCGGGGAAAGGTGTGGCCACATCAAATTCAGATGTGACCTCAGCGGATGCAGATGTGACCTCTTCCAGGTATCCCAGTTGCCTAGGTAACACAGGTACTGGGTGGAGACTTTGCTGCGAGGAGGGTGGAGCTAGCCATCCAGGAGTGGACCTTACATTCCAGCCTTTTAATAATCATGAAGTAGGGCGTGGATTCTCTCTGGCTACTTCCTGATGACAAGGGGCATCGACAATAGGGGTAAAAGGCTAGAATTTGGTCCCCTCCCAGAGAAGGCAGCAAGCAGCAGCTGTCCTTTGGTGGGGTGAGTCCTTAGATGAAGTCTGGATAAGTCTCATGAGGCATTGAGAGGCTGGAAAAAAAAATACTAGAGAGCAAATAAATAGCAAGAGGAAGGACTTGGGGCTGAAAAACGTTGGTAGAAATGTCCCTAGCTACTTCTGACATCTGGCGACTAAGTAGAGAAGTCAGGTAACAAAGTCAAGAATATAAATTCTTGTCCAGTTAAAAGGTAGACAGGTATAGAGATTAGATGGGCAGTCTTCTTACTTCTATTGACCTCCCCGCTCTGGTTAATTTTGAAAGGGCAGGCACAAAGTAGCTGATGTGACATCATCTCCTCTTACTCCTCTCCATGTTCCTTTGTTCCCCAGACTGGCTGAGTCTAGGTGCTTGTTGCTGGGATGGCTTGTCCCAATTGGTATTCAAGGAGGATTGAACTCAAGGCCTGGGCACTGTCCCTGAGCACTTCTGCTCAAGGCTAGTGCTCTACCATGTTGAGTTACAGTACCACTTGCAGTGTTTGGCTGGTTAGAGATAAGAGTCTTGAGCCATGCTTCCAGCCTGGCTCTTTGCAGGTTAGTTGGGAGATGGAGTCTTAGGGATTTTTCAGCTTGAGTTGGTTTTGAACTGAAATCTTTGCCACAAAAGCCTTTTATTACTTCCAATTAAAGCAACAAGATCAAATAGAATAGATTTTACCTGGTACTTATCAAGAACTGACCAACAAATATTCTGCAATGACAAAACTCATTAGATGTGATGAGAATTTTAGCACAGATGGGCCCAGTATTTTAGAACCACATAGTTAGTAGTAGAATACACAACACAAAACACAAAAGGCAAAACTCAAAATCTAAAATTTTGACAACAATGGTTAGACGTCTTTGCTAACAAAGCACATTAGATGGTTGGGCCTCAGTTACCAGGGCCTGTGAAAAGAGCAACTTGTTAGCAAGGCACCTTAGAATAGCTGGATGGAGTAGTAAGTTTGGTGGAAGGTTAAGGGACAGATGGGGCCAAACCCTTAAGCCACCATGTGGCCAAGATGGCGAACCCAAGGTGGTGAATTTCTGAAAGAATGCAAAGAAACAAATAGATCAAGACTATATTGGCTAGCCTTTGAGAGGGAACCTAGAGGGGGGTCCCCGGGACCCAGCCTGCATTGCACTCTTCAGGGCACAAGCCAAAATGTTGTAGAAAAGAGAAAGGTAGAGATAGAGAAAGTTGGACATGAATGGCAGAGAGAGAGAGCAAAGTAAACAGACTTGTGACCATTTACCATTGCAGTGGCAAAAACTGTCTACATCTGAGAATGGCATAAAATGAGGCGCTCTGGCTTTCCAGGGAGCGCAGGAGGCATTTCAAAGGGGTTTCACGGCTCAGGCGTGACTCGCAGCACCCCATTAAATGTGTAGGAGAGTCAGTCTGGTGAGTGAAGGAGAGCTGACCAGGCAGAAGCAGTGTCCTGACTTCCCCCAGAGCCCTCTAGAGAGAAATGGCCAAGCCCCCAAAACCAAGCGTCCTTGGCTTCAGAGGTGACCGGCCTTTCAGCTAAGGCCATAGGAGCTCTCTGGCGTGGCGCCACGTCTGGACAGAGACTGAGCAACAGAGAGCCGTAGAGTAGTTCCACTCACCAGAGTAGAGAAGTGTGGACGTGGATGTGAAGGCAGCAATGGTATCGATGCGCTGTGTCCGCAGCAGACAGACGGGTTCGCAAAAGGCCATCAGAACTGTGGGTATTCCTCAGAGCAAAAAGGGAAAAACAAACAAAAAAAGAAAAAAGAGGAAAAAATCTGGAGAGGAATGCCACCTATCCTGACTTTAAGCCCTTTATCCGAGTTACGACACCATTTATGTTAGGTTTTTAAAAAGAGTAAGAACAGCACCACGCACGTGGTATTCAAGTAAGGGGTAGGTTTATTCATCATTCTGGCTGGCATCAGGCCGTCTTGGCCCTCCACATGGGGGTGGAGGGGTGGAGGGGGGAAAGCCTGGGAAAGAGGTGGGAAAGAGCTGGGAAAGAGCTAGAAAAGAGCAAACAGCACCTTTTTAAAGAGAATAAAAATCAAGTTTGTGGATCATAACAGCATCTTAAAAAATTTTTTTTCACCCTTAAGTAGTTGACCAAGGGGGTTTCAATTCAACATGTCAGTTTGTAAGTATAGTGCATCTCCATAATAGCTTCTTGTCTGACGTGTATAAGGCTGATTCCTTTCTGATTCTGAGCTTCCACGGGTGGCCACATCCATGCCCTGCATTGGGAAGAAGGTCTTGGCAGAGCCTGCTCCTCAGGATTGGAGGCAGGTTGCTGGAAAAAATGACATCATTTGAAGACCAGAGAGGAGCTAAGTTAGAAAGCTGCCAACCACCTCAGGAGGGAAAATAAAGCTCAGTAAATCTGTCTAGTAGTAGATGCTTCTTGGTGGGGTTTGTGTTAGTGTCTAAAGAAGGGCATTTGGGGAAAAGGCAGAAGGACATTTGAAACCAAGATGGAGGCTAGTCAGTAATGGATGTTAACACAAAGGCAATGATGAGAGAAATATAGTATTAAGGGCTGTCTGGTCTCACAACCTTCCTCTACCTACTGGAGCTAGCTTCCATGATAGCAAGGAAGGGCTATGTGGAAGACAGCTGAGACAGTTTGCTTTGCTTTGGCAAAGAAAGTCAAATTTACAATAATAAAAAGAATGTTGGCCATGTTGACCAAATATAAACACTCATTCCTAATTTATTAACTGATACTTTACAGTCAATTTCATTGAGGGATAGTTTATGTGCAGTAAAAAGCATCCACTTAAAGTGTACATCTCAGCTTAGAAGTGTACAATTAGCTGTGCTTTGGCAGTGTAGATCCAGGAAATCACTACGACAGTAAAGATAAAGGATATTATTTGGAAAGGAATGAAGTCATTACTCAGTGATGCGCATTTAACATGTGCTTCCTATGGTTTTAATTAGAGTGAGTATATCTTGCTATAAAAAGATACTAATAAAAAAGATAAAGGATATTTTCTGTTACCTCAGAACATTTCTTTCTGTCCCTTGAAGTATTCTTCTTTCTTTCTATTCCTGGCCTCAGGCAATCATAGACCTGCTCTCTGTCACAGTGGACTAGTTTGCATTTTTCTAGAATTTTATATGAACAGTATAATGCAGTATGGGCTGTTTTGTGTCTGGCTTCTTTTATTCAACATAATGATTTGAGATTCACCCACATGTTGGCATATCAATTGTTTTCTATCCTTACCATCCCATTACTTTCTATTCTACAAGTAATATTCTACCCACCATCTAGATACATCGCCATTTGTTTATCAGTGGATACATATTTGGGGTTTTTACATTTTTCATTATTATAAATAATGCTGCTGTGAATGTTCATGTACAAGGCTTCATGTGGACTTGTACTTTTATTTCTTTGGAGTAAAATCCTAGGGATGGAATGATTGGATCCTATAGAAAGAATATTCTCCTTTTGAGAAACTGACAATACAGGTAGATTTTTTTTTTTAGGCTTGAATTTGGGGCCTAGGCACTGTCCCTGAACTCTTCTGCTCAAGGTTAGAACTCTACCACTTTGAGCCACAGCATCACTTCCAGTTTTCTGGAGGAAATAGGCATCTTACAGACTTCCCTGCTCAAGCTGGCTTTGAACCACAGTCCTCAGATCTTAGCCTCCTCAGTAGCTAGGAGTACAGGCATGAGCCACCAGCGCCCAGCTTAGACTGACTTTTTATAAGTGGCTGTGACATTTTGCACTTAGCAATGTGGGAAAATTCTTGTTGCTTCATATACTGGATAACATTTAGCACTGTAGTGTTCATCATATTTTTTTCAAGTGTAAATTTATGTTGGAAGAATATATAATTGTGTTTAACACAAATAATCCTAAAGAATGTTTGGGTTATAGTGACTGAAGTTTTTGCATCTCTTTTCCTTTTCTTCTCATGTTATATTAGATCAGGTACTTAGGAAGGAGTTAAGCCAGCTGAGTTAAGCCACACTACCTTTGCTAACTTCTAGGATGCACTCCAGCTTTTCATACTCCATTGTTACTCATGGGGCCAAGTAAGAGGTCAATATTCTTCAGCAAAAGTAGCTCTTAAGTACCCCTTACCCCAGGGGACTGAAGGTCATAAGAGAAAGCAGTAAGCTGTGGAGAATTCTCTATTTTTGCCTGAAAGTCTTATTACCAACCATTTTCCCCTGGACCCTGCTGTTATCAACAGGCAAAGCTTCTGCAGTGAAGTAAAGTAGCGATTTCCTGAGTGAGTAAGAAGACACAGGTAGGGTAGTGACTGAAGTATCAGCTGGCCATAGCGAGTATACAAGAAGACCAGTTCAGTGTGAACTGGTGTTGAGGAAATGGTAAGGATCCAGTGGTGCTTGTTTAAAAGTGAAGGAGAGGGGGCTGGGAAGGTGGCTCAGTGGTAGAGTGCTTGCCTTGCATGCATGAGGCCCTGGGTTTGATTCCTCAGCACCACATAAGCAAAAAGAAAAAAGCCGGAAGTGGCGCTGTAGCTCAAGTGGTAGAGCGCTAGCCTTGAGCTGAAGAGCTGAGGGACAGCACCCAGGCCCAGAGTTCAAGCCCCACAACTGACAAAAAATAAAGTGAGAGAGAGAGCGAGCGAGCGAGAGCATTATTTATGACCAAGATAGTAAGTATTCTAACAATAAAAAATAATACATCCAATATTCTCCATAGCTGGGTGCTGGTGGCTCAAACCTGCAATCCTACCTGTTCAGGAGACTGAGATATGAGGATTGCAATTCAAAGCCAGCCAGGGCAGAAAAGTCTGGGAGATTCTTATCACCAATTAACCATCAAAAAGCCAGATATAGGGCTGTGACTCAAATGGTTGACCATTAGCCTTGAGAAATGGAAATTGAAAAGCAGAAGATACTAACTGGTATACTTTTTGTTTTTTTAAACAGGTAAATTGTTTTTATCAGATAGGATCCAGGAACTGTGGATTCCATGTTAACAGTGTGACCAATACAAGTGTCCCTTTTGCTCATGCTATCTGTGTACTTTGAGGAGTTTTAAGGAATTTATGTGTACATGTAGTACAGAAATGGGACTCCAATATATCACATTTGCCCCCTTTAGAATGGCAGTCCCAGTGGCAGGAATGGTTGCCATCATGGCCTAATGGGTATAGTTTTGACCTCAGTGTCCTTCAAATCTCATGCAGTAAAGCCTTGGTCTCTAGCTTGGCTCCCTTAGGAGCCCCTTAGTAAAAATTCTCATCCTTTCCAGTTTTGAAACAATATCAACGGGAGTTCAGTTCTGAACAATCTCTTGTCATATGTGTACAAGAAAGCAATGGGAAAATAGATTAAAAATGATTGTGGATATCTTTTACTTCTGTTCCTGTGATGATTAGTCACTCAGCTACGACGCCACAGGAAGCTCTTGAAGGACAAAGATCATGGCTCACCTAAAGTTCACTCTCCATGTCCTCAGTGAAGACTTCATTCTATCTTGTTTTACAGACAATTGCCCCCAAACTTGGTCTTTGTACTTGAAGATTTTCCATGATTTCTTCTCATGTAAACCCTGAAATGAATTTTGTCTCCAAGATATCTGAGGTTTCCATGCCAACCCATTCTGTTTCCCCAACTGGTTGTTCTCAGGCTGACAAGAGGGAACTGATGTGACTCCAGAAACTTTTAACTTCCTGGAAGATTAAAGGGCCCGTTGCGCGCCCACAGACCCTCTGCAGTGTTCTTGGTTAAGGTCAACGTCATGTGTTCTTTCCAACAATGTGATGATTTTTCTGCAAGTCTCTATCTGAACTGCAACATCCATCAGAAGTTGTTCTGCAGCTGCCAACACAAAGGCTTATTTCCTTGCCATCCCTTCTTCCCACTCATGCTCTGATCTCCGGCTGCTGTAAGGGGTGATTTTGGTTCTAGAACTTTACCTGTTCTGATGAACATGCAATCTTTGAATGTTCTTGACGATGTTTTCCTCACGGTGCTTGATGCTCAAGACTAAAAATAGTAAGATGAAGCCTGGAGCATTCTCTAAGGAAATAAAATTGAATAATGTAACTAGATTATTCTTAGTTTATCTTGCAGATAATGGCATGACCAGACGTCTCCAAATGGCGATGAGATCATTTCTAGTCGCCTTTTAATCTGTCGGCTTCTAAAGTTTTCTTGAGAGTTTTTTTTTTCTTCTTTCTTTCATGAAGCCAAAGTATATATTTTTTTCTTTCCCAAAGCCAGCAGTATTGAAACTCTGTGAACTAGACTGTCATTTTGACTTTTACAAGCATCTTTGTATGGTTCATTTCCCATTCTCATTTCAGGCTTTTATATTTGGGGGAGGGGAGCGCTACTGTTTCAAAGTGGTTGCTAAGAAAGAATCTTCTCTGTTTATAGGCTCCTAACAAATCATGGCAGCTGAAAGACAAATATGGTGTTGTGTTTGCAGGAAAGGGCTGGAAGGAGACCAGCAATTAGCAGCCTCTAGTACAAAAGCTCACAATGAAGCCTTTGAGAGAGCTGGCTGGCGTTACTCCGATTGCTTCGAACAATTCAAAAAAGGTGTTTGCCTTGTGCTTTCAATGACAAATTTGTTTCCAGAAATCAGCCCCAGTTGCAACTTGATAGGATTGTAAGCAGCAGAACAATTTTTTAAATACATAGACTCTCTAAGTAGGTTTTGTTTCACAGGAATCAAACCTCAGAGTGCTTTGTATCCATTTGTACAGCAACAATTTTTTTAAAAAAATATTTTTAATTGTAAAGACACTGTACAGAGGGGTTACAGTTATATGAGTAAGGTAATGAGTACATTTCTTATGGAGCATTGTTATCCCCTCTTTTGTTCCCCCCCCCCCCCCCGACTATGCCTTCCCTCCCCACCTCCCCAACTTCTCCCTCTCCTCCCCCCCAAGCTGGTCAGAAGCTTGAATGCCACAAATCAATTAAAATAAAAAAAACCAGGGGCGGGTACATTCACTATCACCTTTCTCAGCCCTTTATCTGGAGGATTGATTCTGTTCTTATGCTATTGTTTGGAGCAGAATGGTGGTGCCTGAGCTGGAGTTTTTGTTGTTGTTGTTGTTTTTTCCTTGCAATACTGGGGATTGAACCTTGAGCCTTGCTTGGTGCTCTACCAATTGAGCCATGCTCCTAGCCCTTTTGTTTGTATTTTGCTTTTGATGCTAGCTTCAGACTTGAGATCCTCCTATCATCTACCCAGAAATAGCCAGGATTACAGGAGTTCACCACCATGCCAGGCTTAGAAATGTTATGGAAAAAATAAAGAAAAGAAAAAACTGAAAGGAGATAATGGTGTCTGTCTATTTAACAACAATATGTAAGTGGTGTTATGATTTGATCATGTTCTCCAAAGTCCCTGTGTTAAAACGTATTTCTTAGTGTTGAGAGGTAGATCCTTATTACATGATGATTAGGTCATTGGGACTCTCTGCTCATGAATAGATTAATGCTGTTATTCTGGGAGTGGGTTAATGATCATAGTTGTGGGTTTCTGATGAAAAGATGACTTCCCTCTCTCTTCTGATCTCTTGATCTCTTACTTTCTCCTATGGTATGCTAGAGCAAGATGGCCCAGGCCAGAGGTAGCCTAGAACCGGAGACTTCTCAGCCTCCACACTATAGGAAATAAGTATCTGTTTTTTAAAATTCAAATATGAATCACTCTATCTCAGGTATTTCATAATTGGAGCACAAACAGCCTACGAGAACAATTATTTGGATTTTTCATTTCATAATTACAGCATAAAAATTGGTTACCTGGAATAAACCAGAGGAACCTGACATGATGTTTGTTGAAGAGCTCTAGAGAGGGTGAAATGGACATGCCACGTTCGTTCAGGGAGAATAGTACAAAGTCAAATGAGCATTGGCTGTGATGGTGACAGTGGATGATGAAAAGACCACCAACGTGCTGCCAGATACACTTCAAATCACTCTCTACCTTCAGATCAGCAAATTCTGTCCTCTTTATAGCACTAGTAGGTACTATCGTTACCTTGATCTACAAGCAAGTAGAGAACATATATAACTTGTCCAAGACACTCAGTAAATGTTGGAGTGGTGGCCTGAATCCAGGCAGTCTGGCCCAGGACCATTGCTCACATGCACTGCAGTAGGCTTCTATTAGTGTCCAGGGGTTCTCAAAGCCTGACATTCCCTATTTTTTTTTAACAACACTACTTCCAGTTACATGGAGATTGCCTACTCTGAAAATATATTTTTGGTTTTTATTGACTAATAAAATCAATTGAACGTCTTGATAACTTTTCATCTTCTCCCTGAAGCCTACTGAAGATTTTATGCATAAAATCCTGGAAAACTTGGAATGATTTCATGTTAACTTGTAATATAGCACACAGTACAAAATCTGAACTTTTCAATTCAGTATCACCACTCCAGATTTCTTTTTGTAATATGGAAGTGTCTACACTGGTTTTTTTTGTTGTTGTTTTTTACTTTGGATTCTAAAGTGTGCAGAAAGCCGTGTATAAGAAAATATTTGAGTTCCTATAGACAGATTTCAGTTCTGCTGTAGTGCTGAGATATACACATGTCAGTAGAAGCTGATTAAGCAGGGGTTGATACTGTCTTCAAAATGAAATCCATAGTCTTGGTTGACAAGTGCCCTACTTTTCTTTTCAGGCTCTGAACAGTTATTTTGCAAAGTGTTTCTCTGCCTATAGTTCATTCAGACAATTCCTCCCCTAGAAACTGCTGTAAATGGTCTCTTTTATCAACAGAGACTCATCTAAAACTGGGAGAGCAGAATACTGGGAACAACATAATTTTTCATATATCTGAGATTACTTAAAATTGTTTGAGCATTAGTAGAGACTTACCTTTCATTTTATACTTACTTGTGTCATATGAATTATTTTATAAAAGGTACCTATTATTATTTTAAAATGTATAAGTGAAGTAAGCCAGGCACAAAGAAACATAGGTCCCATGGTTTCCCTTATTTGCAATAACTAGTATATATCTGAGACAAGCAGAAAAGGTCAGATAAGATGATGTTAAGCTAAATGAACCCCGAGATAAGGACACAGGTGGTTTTTTCTTTCTTGCTATTGTTTCTAATGTATTTATAAGGTACCATGTGATTTTTTTTGTTGCTTTGTATGACCCTCCCCCAATGTATAACCCCTGTTTTCACTGTATTTGATGTTGGTATAATTGGGGAGCGGAAGGGAAAAAACAAATTGTTTAAATAGGGATACATTGTTTAAACAATGGGATGTACAAGACGCTATGCTGTAAAACAAACTTTACAATTTAGGCGCGGGGAGGGGGCTGAGTTGTGGAAAGGGAGGGAAGGATGGAGGGAAAAAAACAAAGGAGGAGGCAACATGCTTGATAAGAAATGTACTCATTACCTTGTTCATGTGATTGTACCGTATTTTCACAATAAAAAACTTACTAAAATGTGAAAAAAAGAAAAAAGAAAATGTCATAATTCAATCCATCATTTTGCATAATTAATATATACTAATAAAATAAGTAAAAAGGAAAAAAATTTAAATCTAGTTAATTATAAATGCCAGAATTTCAATTATTTTTTGTATTATTTATGGAGCATATCATTTATATGATGAGGATATTGGTAGTTTGTTACCTGGGCAGAGAGGTTCATGACACACAGGAGATGCACACATATAATGGACTGTAACACAAATTAACAAATGCTACATTTGGCAGTGAGATTTTTCTTCCAACACAGTACAGAGAAAACAGTGGGGCAAAAGGATGGGCAAAGGTCATGCAGAGGAGATAGTTTATCTAAAAGATAGTTTATCTAAAAGGCCTTATTCCCTCATCCTCAAGACATCGTTGAATGAATTCTATATGCCAGACACCATAACAGGTGCAGGGTATGAAGTGGTGGAAAGAAAGGCCAAGGTCCATCCCCAGATAGACCAGAGGCGCTGAGAGGGTCATGAGCTGGCAAAGCTTGGAGCTGACAAGAGCAGATAGCCAGGGGTAGCGGTCATGATGGCTAGAGGTAGCACCGGTCTCAGATGTCACAGCAGGGATGCTATTATCTGCCAAGGAACCAGTCAAGGACCAGTTGTACCCAAGTGTATACTATCCCTGCAGAAGCCAGCGGGAAAGACAGGAAGCCCTTCCACCACTGCCAGAAGGACTCTTCAGATTTCCTTTGCCCCAGATCACTTGTGAGGGAAAAAGGAAAGGGAGAAACAATCTGTACTTGGAGCTTAGCTAGTGTTTACCACACTTCAGTTGTATTGAACTGAAACATCTGAAGCAATAGGAATTGCTAAATTTGAGCTCAAGCATATTTTTACTGCCACCCAGCTAAGTAGTTCATAGGGGCAATAAAGTTAGCTATAGCATGAATGATTCCATTTGTATGAAATACCTAAAGAGGGCAAATTCATAGAGATAGGAAATACAATAGTGACTACCAGCAACTCAGGGAAACGGTAATGGAGAGCCAAAGTTAATGAATTTAGGGTGATAAAAATGCTCTAGAATTTGACAGTGCTGATGGCTGCACACTTTTTGAATATCCGTAGAACCACTTGTATACCTTAAAGGGATGTGGTTTATGGATTATGATTCAACAACAAAAAATAAAACAGATGAAATTGCCTAAGGGAACAAAGCTATGATTTTCTTCATGCATCTGTTAGATCCACTTCAGGATGTTGGAGTGCCATGAAGAATAAGGGCACCAACTTGAAAGGGAAACTTGGCAAGATGAAATTCACTTCTGCAGAAAGGTGTACCATTAGCTGGGCTGATGGTGGGCGGTTCCCCTTTTATCCCTAATGAGCTGGCCCTGCCCCTCTGCTCAGACTGGTTGAGCTCTGGCTCATAATCTACAACAGGATGCACCTTAATTAATAGAACAGGATGTAACTAAAATGCAATAAGCTTGTTCCAGGATGCTTCAAGTGTGAAAGGAATAGGATATAACCAAAATACAATCAACCAGGGCCAAGGAACATTTTAGAAAAAAAAAAACCAAAAACAGTTCTCAGGAGATTGACAGAAAGGGACATGCTTTGATAGAAAAGACTATTCCCCTGCCAGCTACCCTGATTCAGGTGATCAGCTCCCTGAGCCTGGGCAGTCATGATTACTACTGGCAGTGAAACTCCAGAAGCATCTTCCCTAAAGCATCTTGCTGCCAGCCACAGTCTGAACACTGTCACACCATGCCTCACCCCGCTTAAATTACTGCTTGATTCTTCATCTAAGGTTCTTTTTTTTTGTCACAAACTCTTATTTCCAACATAGTTTTCTTTTCTGAATTCTGTTTTGTCTTTTCAAGCCTGGGACTTCATGATTTTTTTTGGTTAATGTATCTTTTATTTGAATTATCCTTGATTGCTTACTTTTCTTGTCTAGTGAGAGTTAATGCTGGTAGCTGCCTAAAATTCTTTTGGGAACAGGATGGTACATTGACGTCGTGGTTAGTTTTGGTCTCCTGTAAATTTTATGTCCATGGCAGGAAGTTTGTGTGCATAACTGCTTCTCTGTGAAGCAACTTGAGTACTCTGAGAAACATTAAATGTTACAAATAAAAATATATGATTTAAAATTTCTCCTTGCTTACGTGTTCTCTGTATTTCCCACTGATTTCTCCAATTCCCTTTGTTAGGTATCAGCATCTTCCAAGTTGCATATCAAAGCTACCTTCTCCTTCTTCTTATGTCTTTCTATTTTATACATTTACTATGAACTTTTTTTCTTAAATAAACTTATGATGGAGATAAGGTTTCAAAATGATCTTTTTGTTAGTTTTCTGGTTTTTGCTGTTGTTTGGCTTGACTCAAAAGTCTTTATCTCAGGTGGAGAATGTGGCTTAGTGTTACAGTCCTTGAGTAGCATGCATGAAGCCCTGGGTTCAATTCCTCAGTACCACATAAAAAGAAAGAGCTGGCAGTGGCTCAAGTGGTAGAGTGATAGCCTTGAGCAAAAGAAGCTCAGGGACAGTGCCCAGAGTTCAAGGGCCAAAACTGCTCCCCTCCCCCCACCAATCTTTGTCTCTTCTGCTCTCATCACTTATCTAACATTCTAAATGAAAGTTCTGTAGGAGTTATGCCAAGGGATAGATCAAGGTCATATTCAACATTAATATCTGATGATTCAAAACTGATGATATAAGCTATTACCTTGAACAAAGATACTTATATCTATTTACTAAGTTAATCAGTAAGCACTGAAGGCTCTTTTTAGATAATATTTTCCCCCATAACACCACGAATACCATCCTGTATAATTTATGGATAGTTTAAAAAATGAAAGGATGTTGATGATTCACTTAGACAGTGAGGATTTTGGTATCCTAGTCATGCAAATAGCTTTCTGATTGGAACAGATTAGGTGAAGGTAGACAAAGGTTCATAATGTCAGACACCTCTTGTGTGTGTGTGTATGTGTGTGTGTGTGTGTGTGTGTGTGTGTGTGTGTGTGGCCATCATCCCTGAGTTTTATTCTGGATCCATAGCCTGGCATAGCCCTGGCCTCTGTGGAGGAATTCTTCCAACAGATATGGGCTAATGGTGCTATATTATCATATTCTGACTTTTTTCTTTTTATCTTTTTATTTCTGACTTCTAACTCAGTTTTGATGTCACTTGCTTCTTAAGTACTGTTTGGCTTACTGTGAAAAAATTGCAATAGCTAGGTTTTCTATAATGTTTACTTTTAAGTCTCCTTATTGGCTTGAAACATATCTTGAATGCTGTAGTCTGGAGTTCTTCAAACTTTTAGGCTAATAAAACTTGACAGTACAACCAAGAAGCACTAGCAAGTAAATCCAAATGTTCTTGGTTGGTTAGGATCAGCCAACATGGAACTTCAAAAGGAAAAGAAAACCTTTATAGCTAATCATGCATTAGATTGTTGAAGTTTTAGCTTATTTATTTCTCAGCTAAATGTTATATAGTATTATTTTTATTATACTCATTTTACAAGCTAATTGTAGTTGTCATCAATCCAGGTTCACTTCCTTAGAAACCCGAGACTGAGTTTGAAAAATATGCTTTACATATTATATAGGAGAATTGTACTAAGCAAGATATTCACTCTCTTATATGTTTTCTTTTTTGAAACTGAAATCTAGAACAATTTTCAAATAATATCATGATCAGTACCCACATACAGTAAAAAGGAAACTTAGAATTTTAGGGTTTGCAGTTGACACAGTGATCCTTGTTGTTGCTTTACAGGTTTTCATGCAGAAGGAAAAAAAGACTCCCCAAGTAGGAGGATTATTTATGACTGGATTTGGACAGCAGGTCATCTCATCTTTGCAGTCTCAGTGTTAGAAGTATGCTGTGGTTTCAATACAGCTGTCTAGCTATTTATCTTTGATAGTGAAAGAGATACTATGCTCATTAAATCCACAAACAGATGTCTAAGTTTTTTTTTCTCATATCATCTGACAGCTGACCAAATGTGGATGTGTGTTTTGAAGGATGTTAGGTAGGCAGGAGGTCTGGAAAAATACTGACTTTGGAGCCTATACGCATTTTAAGATTTAGTTTTTAGTGGAGAGAAGGAGAGAAAAAGTGATAGAAAGGAGATTAGATTGGGTCGGGGGAACTTAATTTTAAGTACTTTGTACAGGATCAGAAACTTCCTCTGTGTAACTCCATGAATAGAGTCAACTATTACAGAGAAAAAGAGAGGAACACCATCAGGAATCACAAGAGAAGTGAGAGGATGGCTGAAAAGCAACAAGAAACAGGAGTTTTATGAAAGAAAAGTAGGAAAGAACCCACAGCTCAAACTCTGGCTTTAGACTGGGCGGAAATCAAAGCTTCAACTACATTGTAAGGCAGAGAGCTGTAATGACTACAGATTGGCAGTCCTGGTCCCAAGCCTATACTGTACAATTGTTTAGTTATTAGAGTAGAATGGGATCAGCACCCTCATAAAAGAGTTCCCAAAGAGTACCTATGCTTCCACTAAGTAGCAACCC
Source organism: Dipodomys merriami (assembly GCF_024711535.1). NCBI lineage: Eukaryota > Metazoa > Chordata > Mammalia > Rodentia > Heteromyidae > Dipodomys > Dipodomys merriami. The sequence goes on along the minus strand of NW_027202493.1, from coordinate 22,023,076 downwards.
TCCAGCCCCAAATGTCTCCATACTTTGTCAAGTGTCACTCAGGGAGAAGCAAAAATCATCCAATGTAAGTAGCTCTATGATAGCATATTATAAAAATACTTTAGCTCTAACTCTTGTCAGGATTATACAGGCTTTTTAAAATGAACTACTATTTTTTCTGGAAGTATTAATTTAGAACTTAGGCAGTTTGCTTACTCTCAAGATGTTTTGGATCTTCTAATTACTGTGTCATTCACCTATTTCTCAACTTGATCTCTCTCTCCTCTTTCCTTCTCCTTTCTTTCTTTCTTTCTTTCTTTCTTTCTTTCTTTCTTTCTTTCTTTCTTTCTTTCTTTCTTTCTTTCTTCCTTCCTTTCTCTTTCTTCCTTCCTTCCTTTTTTCTTTCTCTCTCTTTTCTTCCTTCCTCTTCCTCCCTCCCTCCCTCCCTTCCTCCCTCCCTCCCTCCCTTCTTTCTTTCTTTCTTTCTTTCTTTCTTTCTTTCTTTCTTTCTTTCTTTCTTTCTTTCTTTCTTTTTTCTTTCTCTCTCTTCTTCCTTCCTCTTCCTCCCTCCCTCCCTTCCTCCCTCCCTCCTCTCTTTCTTTCTTTCTTTCTTTCTTTCTTTCTTTCTTTCTTTCTTTCTTTCTTTCTTTCTTTCTTTCTTTCTTTCTTTCTTTCTTTCTCTCTTTCTCTCTTTCTCTCTTTCTTTCTTCCATGGCAGAGCTTTATTGAGTAAGTAATCAAGCAAGCAAGCAGACATGCAGACAAAAAACAGACAAGCAGAAAGGAAGGGGCGACTCTAACAGAGTGTGGGTGCTCTAGAGGAGAGACAGAGAGACCTCTCTTTTTCTTTAGCTATCACATAGCTGGAAAAAACCCCAATGCATGTAGGGAGATACTAAATATTATTTTCTCTTTTTATCTTACCTTTCTCTCTGTATCTGTTTCTCAGAGTACATTAGATTTTCTAGCCTGGTGGCAGTTGTTTATTGCCTTGGGTTTAGAATTCATTGCAGTTTCATGAATCATGGGGATTGACTTGAACTTTCCATTCTTTTTATAGACTTTGGCTTTGTCAAATTAACATTTATTTTATTTCAGAGTCCAATTTAAGAATAGGTACAGGTTATAAAGTTGTGTGTCCCATTGGTCAAAAAGGAATGTATTCATTACCTCACTTACACAACTGTAACCCCTCTATACAATGAAGCAAAAAACCAAAAAATCCCTAAATCTGTGTGTTCAGTATGAACCAGGTTTGATTACATGTACCACTTCAACACAAGTGTTAAAAATTCTCCGGATGGAACGAAATGTTCCAAAGTGTAATCATCATTCAAGTGGAACTCTTCAGGTATCCTATTTTTACCCATTTATAGTATCCAATATAGTATGTATATCCAATATAGTACCACACTTAAAAATTCTCTTAAAAGTGGTTGTAAAGCTTGTGACTGCATCCATGAGAGATTTGGCACCCATCTATTGATACTGTTAATAGTAACAAGAGTTTTATTTGAAATGACATTTTTTTTTGGAAGACATAGGGACAACTGAGTCACCTGTCATATTTTAGGGGAAAGGATGAAACAAGAAACCTCCTAGGAACAGGTGAAGATTTGCTAGGCAGATGTCTGTCTTGTACTAAAAGTTTTTGGGGTCAAGATATATGTATGTGTATGAGCTCAGAGAGAGCTTTCCTGAACTCTGGAGGGGCTGAATTTAGCAGTGAGCTAAGGCCCTGGGCTACTTAGAGTTACCCAGCAGAGAATGACTAGTGTATCCTAGGGCTTTGTGTATATCAAAGCCATCCGGCAAGCACACTGTGTTCCTAGAGCACGCTGGGCTTGCCTGTCCCTAGGAGAATGGAGGATATAAAACACTTTCTCAAACACCACCAGTCGCTGAGCTCACTAGCATCAACCTTTCGTAAAGTGATGAATCACAGCTCATGCACTGTTCATGCTCAGTTAAATCATTGTACCCTCACTGATTATTGAGTACATTTAGAAACCAAAGTTAGCTTTGTTCAGGGAAATACATTATGCTGGATTGGGCATGTGCCTTTATCTTGTCATCTTGTGCTGTCATGAGAGAGCAGCTGTGGGGGATTTGAATGGAGGGGAAAGCAGAAATAGTTTTATCCACAGTGGGTATGGCCCTTTGCTTGGCTGGTGTAGAAGAAGGAATTTAGGCTTAGAAGAGATAGACATGTCACATTAGGGATCCATTTTTGTGACGTAATACCTTCTACATATGGAACGACTATTTATCCTCTGGTTTCAGTTTCTTTAATGTATGCAATGGGCATAAAGTAGATTTCTTCTTGCACTTATTGTGAGAATCAAGTCCTAGAACTAGCTAAGATCGTGGTATTCAATATTGCTTCCCCTTTGGTCAGTTTCTAGGTTAGTTAGTGATAATTGGAACAGACCAAGAATTTACAACCCCTTCCTTTTTTAAAATAAAGGATCAAATGTTTTGTGTGCCAGGAGGCAAAATTGAGGGTTCATGTGCATATTCTCATAATAAAAAGAGAAAACACATTCCTGCCAGTTTTTATTGATGGAATTAAGAGGACAGTCATAAAATGGAGTATTTTTTCCTAATATTAACTCACTAATGAAAACAAAAGAACTTCTATAGAGTGAAATAACATTAAATGTTTCCTATTATCAAATTGATGGACATTGTACTCTAAACAAAGTATTAGTCATTTCATGGCATATTAAAACAAATTTTTGGACATTGTACTCTAAACAAAGTATTAGTAATTTCATGGCATATTAAAACAAGGTGTGGATTGAATTTATATCACAGGTCATAGTATGAGAATAATTACTCCCAAGTATTCATTAATACTGTATGCTCATGCTATGAACCTAATCATTATTGATGAGTATTTTGAAATCATAACTGATATATCAACAACTGCTTCTAGAAGGTTACCATCTGAGAAGGAGGCTGAAATAATTAAATTAAGGCACTTGGAAGTTGACAGAGTGTTTAGTCTTATTCAATCAAATAATTCTTTAAAGTATATCTCCCTGGTTAACAGTAGGGAGAAATTATCAGGCCCCCCAAATTGACCACTACAAGGAAAGATCAAGTAGATGATGATGATAAAAACAGTGTTACTCAAGTAGACTTGCTCTGCTTTCGATCAAATAAGAAATGGCCACATCTGTTTGTTTGTTTGTTTGTTTTTAGTGATAATAGAAAGGAGGCATTCACATTTAGCACATAAGTGTCAGGGAGTCCCTTCCTCTTTCTCTTCTTCTAGCCTGATTCTAAATAGAATCAGGTTGATCTTGGTAAAATATTCAACAATGGTCCAGTGAAATCTGGACAATAACAATGGGATATGTCTTTCAGGAAATATTAGTGGAAAGCCAACATGAAGTGAAATTACCTGTTGGAATAGAGATCTAAGTGGGTATTATGGTAAATAACTGACTTGACAACTGAGTGACTAAGAAAGCAATGTCCATCTTGCTGAATATTTAACCAATATGGATAAGAGTTCAAACAGATAAACCAAAAAGGGATGACAGTACATTAGAAAGCATCCAATCTGGAAAACTAGCTCTTTACTATTCAGGTGACCAAAAAGAATGATCTCACTGCTTCACTCATTTGAGATTCGTTGAAAGCAAGTATGAGAAAGTGTAGGCATTTTTTGGTGTGTGTATATATATATATATATATATATATATATATATATATATATACAAGGTATATATACAAGGTATATATACAAAGGTGTATATACATATATATACATATATATATATATATATATATATATAGCTTACAAAGTGTGTGTTGTGGTGATGCATTTTCATGGTATCAAGTATTCAAAAAACAAAAATTGGAACTGTGTACATGTTTTTACCCAATTTATAGCTCCAGTATTAGAAATGGAATGAAGATGAAATACACAGCTCATGAATTAATTATGAAGGACGGAGGGAAAGAAAGAAGCGAGAAAGAGTTGAATTAGAAATGACATGAAGATGAAATACATAGCATATGAATTACTTATGAAAGGAAGGAATGAAAGACAAAAGAAAGAGTTCAATTGCAAAAGTATTTATATTTCTTTCAACAAACTCCTCAGAAAATTAACCAGTTTTGTATCAGACATTAAAAAAATATTAACCGATGGGAAATTTTTTTAGCCAAAGAATATTTAACCAATGAGTTTTGGTGGCAGATTTTAAAATACTTCTGATTTGATGCTAGCAGATGTTTTCTCCATTTATGTAGCAAGAGAAAACAGAGCAAATGCATTTTCTTATATTGGCCAAGAAACTGGAATAAAATATACACGTTAAGGATAAATATCAGAAAGAGAAAGTGAAGTATACTTCCAAGCAAAATTTATTAGATGTCTCTCAAGAAAAACACAACGACCTTTGCTTGTAAGAATTCAAAGTCAAATACCTGAACACCAGGTGTGAATATTTTTCCTTTTAAAATCAGATACAGAGAGTAGAAACAGTATTTTTCTTAAATATGACAGGCAACAGATATTGAAATCTTGTTTTGTAAATGGCATCAAAGAGAATTCTTTGTCAGCAAAGCTGCATGCAGTTGACTTAATTCCAAACCCAGAGCCTTGAAAATATAAAGCTGGCTATGAACTAGGTAGTAATCCAAGTGGGCTGCTCAAAGATATTCCTTTACCTTCTCCCAATGGAATTTCTTTGCATTCTATAGTACCTATGAGCAGTTCAGTTTGGCTGCTAAGATCTTTTGAATTTTTGCATAAATGTTATCTTAGAGAGTCACACTACCCAGGGGGGCTTGTGATCTGTAAAATACATAAAAGGTCATCTGCTGAATGTGTTTTAGCTTGGTGTAAGTGCGGAATAAAGACCAAAATTGGGAAGCTTCCCTGGTTTCTCAACAACTAAATAGTCTGTACAAAAAAATCCCCAAACATATGTACAAAATCTGAAATTATGTATTGTGAAAAGATCAGTCACTATCCACTGAAGAAATGCCATAAAAAGTTTTATCTATTATAAGGTGCTCAAGATCCAAAGATGAATCATTCTTATGCAAAGTCATAAGAAATACAAAGCTAGTTCTCAGGGTGTGTGTAGGTCAGGCACTGTTAACCCTATTAAATCTTTCAGGTTCAATATTTTGTAAATTTCTGCTGTGAGGCAGAAAGTATAACCTGAATGATTTAACACTGTCATTAAAACATGCCTAATTTATTTCTAAGACATATTTTACGCACACCAGGAAAATTAAGCTTAACATATTCCTGTCCTCAAATGTAGCCAGGATTCTGGGTTCCATAGAAGAAAAATAATTATCGTAGTAAAAATAATTGTATTGACCATAATCCTTGCTAAAACCAGCCTTAACACTTGTGATGCTTCTGAAGTATTCTATTTCTATAAAATAATATGTGGGATTCTTTTACATTTTCATAAAATGTACAACCTATCGTATGCATTCTATGTTCTCATACAATCTCAAATGTGTACAGGTACACACAGTGAAATCTTACCTACTAATATTGCTTACAGATACTTTCAAGCTTCTATGTTTGGATAGTTCTTTGCACTTCTCACTAACACTGCTTTATTTAAGTTTTCTCAGATAAATAAAACACTAAGAGCTCATTGTCCAAGATGCTGATGATTACATTTTAATATAAAATAGCAATGCAACTTTACAACACAATAGATTTTTTTCCTTCTGTCTAGCTAAACCTCTTGTAGTCTTATGATAATCACCAAAGGCTCTTATTCACTCACTGTTTGCACTTCTAAAAAAAGTACAACAAAAATTGCAGCTCAAGACTCCTACCTGAAAATGTATATTTGATCAACAGTCGCACCCATCCAAATTAACTTTCCTACTCTTGCTTTAGATTTTGCAATCACTGTGCATATAACAACAGATAAGTGCAGGCAAACAATAGCTGAAGTACAGTTTTCCTATAGTGTAAACCAGGACACTAGGCAAACTTGTGAAAGAAACATATACTTCCAAGCTAAGAAGGGGAAGAAACAGACCACAGCAAGTCAGAATAAACAATCTTCTGGTTGCCCTGTGAGGGAGAGCATCTTCCAGAGAAGTTGAAATATCACCAGGACACCAGAGAGCCTCTTGGAGACATTCTCCTTTACTGACGATTTTCTTTCTGATCTCATCCATGAGATTTTCAAAGTCTGGAGCAGAAAGCAGGAAAACGTGCTTGCATGTGGTTGTGTGTCTGCCATGCTTCTCCAAGGCTCACAGTGGCAGTCAACTTTGCTGATGGCTTGGTGATGGCAGGTGGATGGAGATGGTGATGATATTATTGGAAACCAAAGTCCTGCAAGGGGGGTGGTGGTGTTTGAGGCAGGTTTATGCAGATGTGTTGCTGAAATGCGGCTTAAATTAGGAAGGAGAGTGATTCACAGCCTCTTGACATAGTTTCCCGGAAAAGTACCAAAAAATTTGGTTCTTCTTGAGGTTCCTGAAAATAGGAGCAATGGGTGAAAAGGTGTTCACAATGAACTATCCATCAGTTCTTTCCTGTCAACCGTACTTACAGGATTCACTAAGAGAACAAGGTTTAGAAATGAAAGGGAACACCTCACATTAAAACAATAAAAGAATTAAAAATATACTTAGTTGTCTTGTCTGATGTATTCATTACTTCATATACATAGATGGTTTGTTTGGCTCCTAGCAAACTGCATGGAAATGCTTAGTCTCTTAAGCTACAAAGGGATCTTAATCCTCCTTCAGAAGAGCTGGACTCAGGTCTCCAGGGCTGCTAAAATTCAGGAATGAGGAGTAAGGATGAAGGCTGATAGAGTAAGAGGATGGCTGGAAAAGCACACAAGAGCAAGGCCTAGTTCAGGGTCAAGAGGTCTTTTCTACCAGGCATCACCTTTGACACAGACTACATCAAACCTTTTTCATTTTCTCCTGCTCAGGACTGCCTCATTCATTCTTCAAAATGTAGCTCAAGTGATACAACACTTGCCTAGCCAGCTCAAAGTCCCAGGTTCAATCCCCACAAAATATAAGCAGACAAAAAGCAAACAAATAAATAAGTAACAATGTCAAAATCTTCAAAAAATTCGGAAATTTTGAAAAATTTAGGGTCACTATAGAAAGCAAAAGAATATACACGACTTGTGTGTGCCTTCTGGACCTGTTATAGAGACAGAAAGCTCTAGTTTTTTCATTTTTTTGCTTTTCTCTACCCTCTTATATACCTCAATTTTCTTTCCAGATTTTCTTCTTTCCACATGTTCTTCTGTATTGATTGTTTTGTCTATGAATGTTTCCTTGGAAAACCTCCTTCTCTTCCTCTTCTTCTTCCTCCTCCTAGTTTCCTCTTTCACTATTCCTTTCCATTCTCCTCCTCCTCCTCCTCCTCCTCCTCCTCCTCCTCCTCCTCCTCCTCCTCCTCCTCCTCTTCTTCCTCTTCCTCTTCTTCCTCCTCCTCTTCTTCCTCCTCCTCCTCCTCCTCCTTCTTTCTTTCCCTCTCAATCTCTTTCTTTTCCCTCTTGTGTGTGTGTGTGTGTGTGTGTGTGTGTGTGTGTGTGTGTTTAGGAGTTGAAGATAAGGACATAAGGTTCCTACATGCTAAGCATTCACTGCTGAATTAAAGACTCCAGCCTTTTAAGATGGTCAGAATGGAATTGTCTTTGAAGCAATAAGAATGAAACTTTTCTTCTGTTACAAATTGAAGCTAAGGAAAATTATTGGACTTTTAGGCTAACCGCCTCAGACCTAAAGGTCAGCTCTTCACTCCCTCTCAAATGTGGTTTTTACTGTTGACAACTAACATTTTTCACTGAACAGAGCAACGATAGTGTTTATCTGGAGAACAATGACTGTTTTGCTTTCTTTATGATTCAATAATAGTCTTTCATGGTTGAGGCTGTTTAAAGAAAATTTCTTTTCTCAGTTGACTTGAAACAAAACTAGTAAACATCATATACACCAGAAACAGTAAATATCAAATGGCATGAAAATGCAGTGGCCTTGGGATTACATAATGCATAGAGATTCATGAAATATCAATTCAATGAATTCAAAGAAAGCTTAATCACAGTGACCCATGCAAATGAACAAACTCAAGCAAATGATAAAACAGGGTGCTAGGCAAAGGAATGTCTACCTACCCACAAACCATCCGTCATCACACTTTTCCATTACATCAATGACGTCACTTTCTCTGAGTTCCAACTCATCTGCATTCCTAGGGGTATAGTTATATAGAGCCTGAAACCTTAAACGGGACAAATGGGTGTGTTTAATTTTGTTTTACATCTTTGCAAAATTACAGAAGACTATACAATATTCGTTTTTCTTTCTGATTAATATATTAGATAGTAGATGTACAAATAATGAAGACTACAATATTAATGAATTGGCTTAAAACATTTTAACATTTGTAGTTCAGAACTTCAGTTCAATTGTCCAATCATGTAATGTCTCTAATTCAGACACAGAGTATAAAATAGGCAATACATGTGTTATCTAGCTACATTAAGAAGAAATTGCAGTTGTAGTCAGCCACAATCACATGGAATTTTCAAATGATTCTAAATTGAGGTGTATAAAATATCTCAAGTGTATAAAATATCTCAGATCTATGTCTTTTAAATCACTGTGTGGTATTGCTATAAGAGGAGAAGTTACATTTTTTTTTTTAAATCAAGGGATTCTTTAGAGGGGATTAATCACTGTTTTAAGATTAGATACAATTCATCTATAAAACTGAGTGATACGTTTTATCCTAGGTTACCTCTAAGCCAGTCTCAAAGTGTAGATTCTGGACATAAATATTATTAAAAATTGGCCCTGGAAGAATTATGTTTGACTTAAAAATCTCCGCTGAAAAAGTTTTTATATGAAGAAGAATTACCAATCCAGTGTTACCATTTTATTCTCTCTGTGACAGGCATTCTGATGATCTTGATCACTGATAATTCCAAAGTTTGGATTCATGGTAAAAATAAATAATATTTTATTCATATATTTTATTTATTATAATTGATTAAAAATAATATTAACATGGACTGGCATTTTGGAAAGTGAAGACAGAAATGATAACCATTAAGAAGGTCAGGAAGAATTTGGCTTGCAGTTTATATGAAAACTTCACAAATATTTAGTAAACATTTGGTAGTGTACTCGTGCGCATAGATATAAATCAGTGACAATTTGAGTAACATCGGTAGCACTTTCGATTTGCTTAGGCCACTTTTAAAAAACTTGATCATACTGAATTCTGTTCAAGAACAAGAATGATTTATTTATAATTACTTTATTGAGCCAGAAAAAAATCTTATTTTGGTAGAATCAAACTATTCTCCCACTCAGATTCAAAAATTTTGTTATGAGTATAAAATGCTGATCCATTGGCCTTTCTCTTTGTTCCTGAACTTTCTCATATGGGTGGATGTGAATAAAGTAGAACGAGCAGGTTAGAGCCAGTAGTCTCACACCCTTAAGTAAAAGAGCATAATCTTTCCTTTCCTACAAAAGCCTGGAGTTTCAACGTTAGACATCGCTTCTCTGTAAATACTTTGTCCTTCTAGTAAACTATTTTAGCTATTTATGTTCTTTTGAGTTTAGTCTTCTGATGTCCTTTGTTGGCAGAAGATTCTGATTGTGGCCATGGTACAGAAGGCCAGAATCCCAGAGAAATGCTGAAACAGATCAGCAGTACTGGATGTGGATGGGCTTGAGGCCAGCCTTAAGGGGATAATGAGATTATCTTGTTGCTTATGCTAATTTGGTTTTGAGGCCAGTCAGGTGAAGGAATGGTGTCTTTTGTATCTTCATGGGAAAAGTGAATAGCCCCCTTCTTGCTCTCACACTGGAAGGAGGTGGTTATACCTGGGCTGCTATGGATTTACACCTTGTCTCTCACTCTGGGAAACTGAGAGACACAGGCTTTTTAGCCTTCACCCAGGCCCACCTCCAGCCAATTACTGAGACAGGACTATTTAAGGCACAAACCCCAGCTGCTTCAAGAATCTCAAGGTCCCTTCCCAGAGCGAACAAATCAAAACTGGCCTGGACTCCTACTTCACTTTTGTGTTATGAAAGTCAGCATGCTTGTCAAGTTGACTTACCACTCTGGTTTAGTTAAAACATACAGAAAAAGAGTTTTATGGAAACATCAACAAATCTTCTACCATTTCTTCCTACCTCTGCTGGCTTTCAAAATCAGTACTACATGGCAGGAAATGCTGAATGGCAATGAAAAATAATGCTCTTTTGAAAAATGTGTTGGTAAAATGAACGACAGTGCTGGCGGTCAGGATGGCTCCCAAAAGAAATTTGCCTTTTAGCTAGGAAATGATGAGCCAAGCTGGAAACTAAAACATCACCTGTTTCTAGGATATAACGTCCCCAAACTGAATTACAGCAACAAAGCCTAGTTTTTAAAGAACAGAATTAAGTAACACCCCATCATCCCTTTAATTGAGGTTGTATTCCAGCAGAAAGTTTAGCTAAGTATGGTGGAATATACTTATAATCCCAGCTTAGCATTTAGGAGATAGAGACAGGATAATCTTGAATTAGAGGCTGACCTAGGCTATATGTTTGGACCTTGTCTCCAAAAAGAGCAACTTTTTATTAATGTTTTACAATATCTGAAGTAGGACTTCCAACATGTTTCTTCTCCCTGCTGTGGGCTGTGTGCTTTCACAATAGCCGAATGACCACAGTTATATGTGATATAAAACAGGGTAACGATACAATGTATCATCCCTGAATTTCTCAAAAATGCTTTAATGGAACATGTTGATAATGAGAGGAAATTAAGATCAGAAGTGGAATTTGTATTTGGGTATGTTTTCATGATTATTGGTAACATAAATAAGAGAACAAACAGACACTTTAGCAAGCCATGTTTAAACAAGGGTTTTCAACTATCTGAGATTTTAAATGAATATTACCTTTAACCTATTTGGTTCATGATAATGGACTCTTCTTCAATAAGAACACCTTCTGTGAGAGACAGTCTCCAAGAAGGATGGATTTTCTAAAGAGTCTGCTTTTAAGCCTGAGGAACAAGGGGTCTTGATGCTGCTAAAGGCCCCAGGTCACAGGCTAGAACAATCTTTTTTCAGGTGATCAGAGCTTGGGTAGAAGGCTAGATAGAGGCAGGAGGTCTCCAGGATGTAGGGCCAAGCTTAGGCCCACGATGGGTCCTCCATGTGTCTAGCTACAGATTCAAATTAGGCCAACCGGAAGGCGAATATCCACTTGTGAATTACCACAGGTGAATATCTCTTGTGGTTAAAGACACACACAAAAAAAGAATCTTAAAGACAAGACCACCTTCAGGTTGATTTAAGTTGTGTGGCAGGAAGTAGAGGGAATTTGAAAGGGAAGTTTATTAAGTTATTTTCCTGGTGCTGCAGAAGTAATATGTAACGGAATACCTCCCCGCCTCTCTCCCTCCCCTGCCCTCCCCTCTCTGTGTAGGGGGTACTAGGGAACCCAGGTCCTTATACATGTAAAGTAAATGCTCTACCATTGAGATAGATCTCCAATGTTTTAATACTGGCATTTTCAAAAGACACTTAAAAGCATGTAACATTGGAATTATGTCATTAAAGCAGACTTTATGTCTACTTTCAAAGCAATCAAGGGTCGCTTTGTTTGCTCTTAATAAAACGATGCTGGGACATGTTTTTCAACTTTATAGCTGTAGTTAGTAGTTAGATAGCCAGTGGAATGGGGGAAGAGACATTTATACATATTAGGGATGACTGCCCCATTGGAAGGATTTCTTAGGGCATCAGTTAAAACCTTTTCTTTGTTCTTTTAAACATTAGCTTTAGATTTCAGCTATAAAAGATGAACTATTGCAATTTCTCTTAAGAGCACTCATGTTAGTTATTTTGAACTCTCCTGCTTGCTAACTTATCTCCTCCTGAGTTGGCATATCCATTGACCATTTTATGAGTTGAGGTCTAGTCTTGAGTTTAGAAGACAAGAAGAATACTTACGGTTCCCCCCCACCTTGAATGTTTTCATGAGTGAACACAGGACGCTGAGGCTGAAATGAAATGATTTTAGCAATGTAATCAATGTTTAAATTGGTACAAATTAATAGTTTGGATAATGTCATGGGTACTTTTCTTGACATTTACTATTTCCTGTTGTAAAAAACCAAGAGGAAGAAGAAAAGAAAACCACCATATAAAGGGCTTCTGCTGGATTAATAGTTAAAATATTAAGATATTTTGAAGGATGCTTTAAAATGGCCAAGGTTCAATTTTTTTTGAACACATCCACAATTGAGTATTCTCTAGCGTTTAGGAAAAGCGGAGGTTTAGTCCCATTGATTTTTCCAAGGTCAGGAATACGGCAAGAACATGTACAGCACTGAAATAGGATGGAGACCTTCATTCAATCAGATTTTCCAGCTTTGTCTCAGACAAGCAGAAAATAAGCCACATTTAGCTTAACAGCAAAATATCCACATTCACTCTAAACTTTTTTGCCACAGACAACATTTTCACATACGGTACATATGAAAAATAGCCAGAGGCAGACATCCCATGCTACATTTGAATTAACATTCTCTGTTCTCAGTGTGGAGAATGCACATGCATTTTTTTTTAAAAAAAGAGTAAACAGAGAAATTTAACTAGAATGAAACAAACAATATCCAGGTAACATGTAACATTTTACCTTAGAAGAGAAATATTGGTAGAAATTTCCAGTGCACTGAACTCTCAAAAGAGTTTCCTTTCTTTTTAAACTAAGCATCAAGACCAGTATCTGTAATAGATACTTATAATATTGGAAATGACAAGCCTTCATATCCCATACCACTACATAAATACTTGAATGAATGAAAGTTACCACATTTGTTGAATATGTAAACTTGGTGTAATTAGTATTGACTGTGTGTTACCTTTTAGGAAGAGAAATGCATACTTTATTCACAACACATTTCAAAAGCATTCTCTTAAAAAAAAAAGCATTCTCTTCTCAATAATAGTTGCATGGTGAAATAATAAAATAAATTTTTGCATGATGATTATATACGTGGTTTTTTATTGTTTTTGTTTGTAGGTTTTTTTTTTTTTTTTTTGTGTCAGTCGTGGAGCCTGAACTCTGGGCCAGGGCACTGTCGCTCAGCTCCTCAAGGCTAGCGCTCTACCACTTGAGTTATAGCCACTTCTGGCTTTTTCTGCTTATGTGGTGCTGAAGAATCGAACCCAGGGCCTCATGCATGCAAGGCAAGCACTCTACCACTGAGCTACCTTCCCAGCCCCAAATATGTGGCTTTTTAATGACATTAGATTATATTCTTAGACATCAGGCTCAGTTCTTGGGTTTCCATCATTATGAGAGCATTACAGGAGACCGGGAAGTGTTTATAGCAACCCCATTGCTCCAAGCTTGAATGGGGAACTCTTGAGATTATCTGCTGCCTTCCTAAATCCTTTGCTCATATTCTTTCTACCCATACTACTATTAATTGGAAGCATTTATTAACAACATTATTAGAAATTTTACCCAATAGTCTATGCAAAGAATATATCAATGTAAAACTAAAGTTACTGGCCACATGGCTACCTCAAAACAGTGACAAAATTTACTCCTATAAGGCAGTATAAAATTACTAATAGTACTTAAATTGATCAAGCTAGATTATTAAAATATAAGGTATTAAATATATTATTTTAAGAACGAGTAAGATTAACTTATCATCCAGATATTTGAGATTTAGTCCAATATATTACCAAATCAAATTTAAATTTATAAAAAGAAGCAACTGTAAGTTATTCAGAAACATATATCTGTATTCTCTACATCTCAACATGATATAGATAAGCTATAGATATGAAACTTTCACATGGCACAGTTGTATATATTAATTGCTATTAATAGCATGTTACATTATTTCATAATTTCTTGGTTTTTTATCTTAAATTACTTCACAGTAATGTTCACTTGCATATGTTTCTATAAACTACAAGTAAACTTTTAGCTCTGTTTTTTTCTTTCTGAAGTTACAATTGGGCTAATCTTTTTACTCTAATATAGGCAATGATATTTTAAACATTCTATCCAGGGAGCAGTTTCTTTCCTTCAAATTTTCCTTGAAACACATTCAAAGAGTATGCATTAGAGTTGCATGATGTTGAAAATTCTCTTATTAATAAAAAATAAATATAAAAGAAACTTTAGAAAAATCGAATTTCCCTACATTTCAAGTGACAATCAAAAGGATGACAGTTGTCTTAAAAATAATCACAAGCTGGACACTGGTGGCTCACACCTGTAATCCTAGCTACACAGGAGGCTTTGCTCTGAGGATTGTTGTTTGAAGCCAACCATGGGCAGAGTCTTATCTCCAATTACCCACTAGAAAAATGGGAAGTGGTGCTGCTGCTCAAAGTGGTAGAGCACTAGCCTTGGGAAAGCAAGCTTAAGGGTAGTACCCAGGCCCCGAGTTCAAGCCCCACAACTGAAAAAAATCACAGCATCATCTGTGGTGCATAGCATCATTTGTTATAAGAAAATATGATCTGCTCTTTTAATGAAGAGAGAAAATATTTTGTTAAATACATGCCTATTTCCATATATTTAAATCATTCTAATATGTTTTAAATAGAGTAATAATTGAAGTGTGTGTGTGTGTGTGTGTGTGTGTGTGTGTGTGTGTGTGTGTGTGTGTGTGTGTGTGTGTCCTGTGTCTTGAACTCAGGGTCTGGACATTGGTCAGTGAGCTTCTTTTGCTGAAAGCTAGCACTCTACCACTTGAGCCACAGCTTTATTTCCAGCTTTTTTGATAGTTTTCTTTTTAATTGGAGATAAGAGTTTTATGGACTTTCTGTATGAACTAGCTTTAAACCAAGTCAGATCTCAGCTTCCTGAATAGCTCAATTACAGGCATGAGCTACCATTTGCCCTGCAAAATTGAAGCTTTTATACATGGTATTTAGTGTTTGATAAAACAGGCTGGCCTTACATTAAAATATATCACTTTGACTGTTCATGAATGTAAAACAGTGTACTTTTAGTCTGTATCTCCCCTTTTACTTAGCATCACTGTGCAATCTATTCGATTCACTCTACTTTCCCAATCATTTAAATGAATTGTCCCTTTACAATACTGGGCTATTACTTAAGTGGGTAGCTCCCTAAATTCCACAGCTCCCTTCATGTCGTCAACTTGTGTTCCTGGGTGTGTCAGACAATAATATTCTTACTTTTCATCATCTTCCCCAATATTCTTCTCCTCCCTTCCTATCCTTCAAAACATCTTGTTTCCATCTAAATAATCACTTTTTTTACACTGCCTACTTTTCAGTCCAGAATGAATCACAGTTTTCTTTAACAAGGAAGTTTCAAAGCTTGCCTTACACAGCCATTGCCCTCGTGTTAACAGATAACTAGAAACTAGTTTGGAAGAGACTTACTTAATCACAGTCAAATTAATTTATTTTAAAAGCATCTGAACAATAGAAGAGCAAGTAGAGCTAGTAGTTATTTGTGAGGGCATATTTCTATCTATCTTCCTGTCTTGAGCATTGTCTTACAGTTGAATGCATCCCAGCTTCCTTATCTCTACCATCAATGAGCTGGAAAAAAAAACTATGATTTCTCTTTCTCTCCTCAGGAAACCCATAAAGAAATCCACAGGTTTTCAGACATTTTCCCTCTGCTGTGTGAAGGTGTCTCTCATTACCTTATATGTTCATTTGTTAGACAGCTGTTATAACTGATGCTCATTGGTTAATTCTTACATGTCCTCATCATATGGAAATTATAATATAATAATTCAACACTATATTTCAGATTAATATACCAGAACTAAAATATATTGGATACTTTCTTCATATTACAAATAACTTTTAGAAAGGAATAGAGTCGTGTTTTTAAACACTCTATTGAGTAGAATATTTTTAGGATGGAATAGATGGCCTAACGTTTAAAATCAGCATCTTTGTTTTGTCTCTAAGGCCGGTATTTCTGTTCTGTATGGTTATTCAAGCAAACTATCTCAGGAGAGGAGCTTTTGTCCTGTCTTCCCAGGTTGAAACTCTCAGCAGTTACCCTAAGACTGGCACCGTGTCTTTACTCTGTTGCCACCTAGTGGTGACTAGTAGTAGCAACAAGTTAAAAGTTGTTTTTGCCTTTGGTTAAGTCTGGCCAAATTTTAATTCTGAAAGGATATTTTAAAGACCACAATAATGTGAGAAGACAATCATTTATTTCTCTGTCTATGTTCTTTCCATCCCAGGTTTGAAGTTTTTGAGGAGGAATTAATTGTTAGCCAGGAATATTTTTGTCCTATGTTCATTTCTATTTTAGCTATCTGCTCAGGCATTTCTATTACTCATAACTTCTTAGCAGTTCTGAGATAAATATAGAACAATATACATCTGTGACATTCAGAGAGGCTTACTTGAACTGTGAGCTTAAGAAAATAGTTTTCAAGTTAACACATTGCTATCACTGTGTTGGAAATTTTGAGCAAGAATTGTATCATATTTCCTTGATGAGTCTTAAGAACACAATTAAACTATTAAACTTAGAAAAATCCAATGAAATATAATTCTATTTGCATGGCATCTTTAATATTTATTTTTGAATCTTTTGTTTTTTTTAGCATGTCTGGTTTTTAGGTATCATACAATAATCATACAAAATTCATGGTTTTTTATGGTATACATAATATTTTTTAGTACTGTCAAAATGGATACATAGAGACAGGTTCCAAACACATGCTAATTTTCAAAGCCAGGATTATTTGTGAGTCACTGAAGGCTTGTTTGAGATCTATTATCTTAGCTTTAGTAGAGAGCACATATTTCCTAGAGGGGGAGACAAAGTTATCTGACAGCCATCTACTTAGGCTTTTGCAAAGATATATGTGAAAGATTAGCCATGTCTTATATTCTTAAATAAGGCTAAATTGTTACTTTAAATAATAATGTAAAAAATTGAACTCATTAAAAGCTCAGAGTTAAGGTTTTTTTTGTTTTTGTTTTTTTGGTCAGTCATAGGGCTTGAACTCAGAGCCTGGAAATGGTCCCTGAGCTACTTCCCTCAAAGCTAGCACTCTACCACTTTGAGCCACAGCACCCCTTCTGGTTTTCTGGTGGTTAATAGGAGGTAAGAGTCTCATGGACTTTTCTGCCTGGGTTACCTTTGAACCTTGATCCTCAGATCTGAGTCTCCTGAGTAGCTAGAATTACAGGCATGAGTTACCAGTGCCAGGCAGAACTAAGGTTCTTAAGGCCATTTTTTTTTCAGAGAGTGTTTGTTGAAGTACTGGTCAATCAGAGTTAAATGATGCTAGTAACAGCACTATGTTTATAGGGTTATTTTTCTTTTTTGATTATGAAGGTAGAGCATAAACCTTGCATAAGTTGAAAGAAAAATAGAGTGTTTATGGTCCACACAAACATATGTCATCTAATGTACAAATTCATGGTATAAAATTATGGCAAAGAAAGAATTTAGGATGATCTCAGTGAATTATGGGAATTTATGAGTAAGTTCTAATGATTTTGGAAAAAGCTTTGTTTTTGTGTTCACTTTGAAGGCTGTTCATAGAATCTAAAAACTCTACCAATCCACATTCCCCTCTTTCTCTACGGCAACAGGAGGAATTATTTCAACAATTCCTGATTTTTGTTGTAAAAATCACAAGATGGCATAGGCACTGAACAGTATCGACATTTAGAAATTAAGAAAGGAAGATTTAAACATTAAGCTTTTGAGGATTTAAAATGTAGAGCCATCAGCTGTGAGATAAACCTATTACAGCTAAATCAAGGTCCATTAAAATAGAGATGGCGACTGGCATCCTGACCTAGGAAAATCCCCAAATTCCTTGCCTGCATTCCTCAGACTCCATTGGCTGTAAACTTCGGTAGATATTAAAGAGCTGTGTAGCTAAAGAAAAAGCAGTTTGGAATTGAAAGCAGTCAAATCAGGAGCCCATGTGTTTGGGATGAAAGGGACATTGGGTGAGTGAATCACAAAGCAACAAATCACAGAGCAACAAAATATTGTGAAATAAGAATCATAGATTAAAAAAAAAACCAAACCAATTGAATGACATTGAAGCCAACACATAGATTCATTCAGTGTATGATTAGCAACATTTTTGTTATTTGTAGTAAAAACACTGACTAGAAAGCACTGAGTTAGTCTACCAACATGAGGTAGTTGTAGAAAACACAATCTGTCCTTGCTGGTGAATGTGACCATGGTGGTTTTTCTTTTCCTTTTTCTTTCCTTTCCTTTTCCTTCCTTTCCTTTTCCTTCCTTCCTTCCTTCCTTCCTTCCTTCCTTCCTTCCTTCCTTCCTTCCTTCCTTCCTTCCTTCCTTCCTTCCTTCCTTCCTTCCTTTCTCTCTCTCTGTCTCTGTCTGTCTGTCTCTTTTTCTTTTTGCATTTGGGAAACTCAACACTCAGTCGGGAAGCACACAATCCAAAGACTTAGGATCTGATTTTATATCTCATAGCCTCCTGAGTACTTCTATCAAGGGAATCTACCATTTGACGTTACTGCTAGCTGCAAGCAAAGGAACTAGAGAAGAGCCAGCCCACAGACAGAGAGGGCGGCCAGGATGATTGCGACAAGATGGGGGTGTTTGACCCTACCCTGTTGAGTGGCGAGCCGCAGGACCTCTTAGACATCACTGGGCTGAGAGGAGGTTTACCCAGGACAAATAACTCTTGTTTTAAATCAGCCTGGAAAAGCCGTAAGAAGTTAGTTAGATCTCATCTTCATGATGCAATCTTTAGGAAGGTTCTTTCTGGCACTCTGTTTTCCATGCACACACAGCATGCCAAAGTTAGGACAGGGCAGGAAGAAGTCTGCACACAGCTCTCCTGGCCTCCTGGCTCCTCCATATAGCTTCCAACTGCCAAGGATGAGCTACTGCTTTGATAAGGGACTCAGAGACAGAGTGAAGAAAGGTTTATAGAAGGAAGCTGGCCGGCTAGAGTTACTGGATGCCATGCACCTGGCTAAGAACATATATAAGAAATGTTCTATATTTAGCAGAAGCCTTAACAATTGGGTTCAAAACTGATGTTTTTCTCTGTGCTTACTGATTAGACAAAGTAGGATTGAGATTAAACAAAAAACAAGTTTAGTACCCATGAAATTTCATGGAAAGTAATAAACTGTTGTTAGGGGCAAAAGTGTCTACCAAAATACGTAAGGAAAAAAACCATAAAGCCTCTTTTTGGAAAAATGGTGGACTATAAATACTCATTTCTGTCCTACCGACAAATTTGATTCTTTTGGTGTTTTTTAAAAATGTAAATTCTTTTTTTAATACATCAAATTAGCTAATCTTCATATAAGTTTTTTGTAGTGGACAGTATCTAGCAACGTTGTATCTTGTAGTTAATTTGGCTTAAGAGATGTTTAGTAAGACTAAATAATTTTTATTAAAAACATGTGGCTTTCTTAATTCTCATTTAGGCAAAATTTAGTAATCATTAGAAATTTTTGACTTATATCTTTAATCTCTTAAGATAAAACGCGTGTGGCTTGTTTGCTTAAAGGTCCTGGCAGAGAATTCTTAATGTTCTCTTATTTTCTTCAGTAATGGGGGCAAGGGTGCTAGTTGACTCAAACCCACTCTATATGAAGACACATTTCCTGTTCTCCTTGTTCCTGGATATGCTCAAGTAGAAGTAATTTTTTGGAATCTTCTGTATTTCCTGATGTCTTTGAAGTCATCATACCTCTCTAGGGTACTTTATAGTATATGCAAGAGACACATATTTCTACCTTATTTTTAGTTTACTGCAAACACAACTACTTCACTCTTGACTAATGCAGAGTTCCTATAACTATCAAGAGTCATAGATAAAAGGCAAATGATGGACAATAATAGCTAAAAGGATCATATGATTATACTAGAAAGAATCAGGGCTTAATTATTTTTGTGTACCAGTTCTGGGGCTTGAACTTAGGACTTAGGTGCTGTCCCTGAGCTTCTTTTGCTCAAGGCTAGCACTCTTCCACTTGAGCCACAGTGCCTCTTCTGGCTTTTTCTGAGTAGTTTATTGGAGACAAGAGTCTCAGGAACTTTTCTGCCCCAGCTGACTCTTTGAACCAGGATTCTCAGATCTCAGCCTCCTGAATAGCTAGGATTACGGGCATGAGCTACCAGGCCCATCTGGGCTTAACTTTCTATTAGGAAAGTGGTCAAAGGCACCACCTTTTGATGTAATTGCTTAAGGGTGGTGAGACTTCCTCATAGAATCACAAGAGCTGAGTTTCTAGGAAGAAGCCCAAGACAAAGACATCGTTTGTCCTCATTAATCACTTCCTTTGCAACTTGAGCTCACAACCAACAAGTCTCTTTTTTATAAAGTATTCTGAAACATGGAGAAAGATCTGAGATTCACAGTAAACTTTATGGTGAAAAACATTATTTTAAAAACAGATAATGAAAAAGTCAGGGGAGCTGAATGAATAGAGGAATGTGTATCTGTGGAAATGGAACTTGAAACATTGAGGGAAATGGGTAGGGTTGGGAGAGATGGAGGATGTTGGAAGGGGTGCCATTGATCAAGATGTATTGTAGTCAAAGCTGATATGTTGAATTGAAACTCCTCAGTACAACTATTTAAAGATCAAAGTATAATAAAAAATAAAAGACTAGGGAAAGTATTGACTATAGGCCAAGCCTACAATCTGTTTATCTTTTAAGCAGTCTGTAATCCACAAAGCAGTGGTAAATGAGTAGCAGCAAATTTTGCTCTTATGGAAGAATTTTGGATCGCAGATGCAATTAAAAATGCAGTGGGAAATTGAAGCAACATTTATTGCCAAACATGAGAAAAGAGTTTGTTTTTGTGGAACTTACTATTTTGTGTAGTTATTAAAACATTCTTGTGAAATATAGTTATTGTGAATACCTACATTCCATCATATCATTCTGGATATAATTGAAATGAGCTTGGCTTTTGTAGCATAATGAACTTCTAAATCTTAGGTTTTCATTGATACTGCAATCTAAGCCCTCTATCTCTTTAAATGGGAGGACTAAGATTACAGAGCTTTTTTCTCATTTATGGATTGAGCTTAAGGCACAAGAGATAGTAAGAAAAGGCAATGGGTAAATATGCTGGCCTTAAAAATAATACCACAGACTGGCAGGCACTGGTAACTCACACTACCTACTCAGGAGGCTGAGATCTGAGAATCATCAAAAGTCCTAAGACTCTTGTCTCCAATGAACCACCAAAAATGTTGGAAGTGGAACTGTGGCTCAAGTGGTAGAATGCTAGCGTTGAGTTAAGAAAACAAGCTTAGGGATAATGCCTAGGCCTTGAATTCAAGCCCTAGGATCACACACACACACACACACACACACACACACACACACACACACACACACACACACACACACACACACACACACACACACACGAATAAAAACCCATAAAAGGGAAGGCAAATTCTTAAGTCATTATAAAATGAATTTATAGTAGTTAAAATGAATTTATAGTAGTTAAAATTTGTGGCAATTTTTCTTCCTGTTAAAAGAAAAATTCACTAAGGAAAGAGCAATTTAAAATATGTTGTTTTATCAGAAATTTCCTCCACACTAGAGGTGTATGAAGTAGTGGAGGCATCAGGATGTTGAAGATCATATTAATGGCAATGCTCAGGTATCACACAGGTATATCAGAATATGGAGACATTGCTGTATCAGAGCTTTATTCTTTCACTAATCTGCAGATGTTCTCATTTTCATGGTCAAAAATTAAATATGAGGATAAGTTACTACGTAAAGGATATATCACCTTTTGTATAATAGAAGGTTTCAAGATCATTCTGATCCAAGAAGCCAAAGTTTTCTGTGATGGACTGATTCCACACTGTCAGTGTCATGATCTCTTTCCAAGGTTAATCATTCATTTTGTCTAAAACAACACTTTTTATTTTTAAATGATATCTTTTGGGAGACCAAAATATCAACATGGCACTAGCATAAAGGTGTTAGAGATGAAGGCTCTGACAGTTGCTACCAACAAAGCATCCTTCTTACATCCTTATTTTATTTACCTTGGGGGAAGAGCAAAACTTAAAATAGTCACTGTTGGACCATCCTGCTTTGCTACTCTTCTGCACCTGCTCAAGGTGGGAAATACATCCACTGTGGTATAACAGAAGACAGCAGACACAAAGCTGGTTTCTTTGAATGAGATGGTTCTCAAGCAGATTCTAGCCTTCTTAAAATCCTGATGCTTACTTGTGATCATAATATAAATTTTACTTTGCTTTTCTCTTGAATGTGAATAAGTATAGCTGTTTTGCAGATGTACCTTTTCAAGTATTGTGCAGAGGCCATGTTAATGATGCTACAAGTTGTTAGCCATCACTACATATTTTCTTAGATTTTGTAAGGAGGCACACATTGAAATGTACATCTCTACTGAAGTTCATTCAAAGACATGCAATAAACCACACTCAAGATGCAGTTACCTTTACTTTTGGTGAACTTATCTCCTGCTGATAAGAGTATTTAGGGAGGAGAGGAGGTGGGTAAGGCTGGGTGGGCTGAGAAAGTGCAGAGACCAAAGGAGGATGAAATGGAGGGGAGGAAAACAGACAGCTGGGGAAAGGTGTAGTCCTTGGATCTCCGGAAGAAAACGAAGGTGGCTTAAACATTGAGAAAAGACAAGATTTGAATACGTTTATGTCCAAAATGAGGATGCATGGCTTCTAGAGTATTTTCCCAACTTAACTAATTTTAGTGACACCAACCCTGGGAAATGACATTTCTGAAAGCACTTGCATTTGGGATTTGATTTGAAAAGTTAGATAGGTATCATCAGTTTAATTTTTTTTGGATGTAGATGGCTGGACATAAGAATATCTGGATTGTTCTTCATGATCTATTTATAGGAAGACACTTTCTAAATGTGAAGGAAATCAAGTAGCTAAAGCCCTAAAATGATTCTTTCTAGTCTGTTGGAAGCTGGCTACAAACTGCTGAGTAGCTTATTAGACAGCTAGGAAAGTGATGTGTCACCATGCCTCGTTATACTATTCTTTCCTTAATTTTTTTGCGGGGAGGGTAGCACTGAAGTTTGATCTTAAGATCTTTTACTTGTTGTACCACTTTACTCATGCCATACTATTTTTGAAGACTGGAGGGTCTCACTTTTTCCTTGGGTCAGCTAGGACTTTGATCCCGCATATTTGGGATAGCAGGTACTTATCACTGAGTCCAGCTTGAATCATTCTTTTTGTTTAATATTTTCAAGTAATTATACTCACTTTTAAAATCTGATGACATATATTTGAGAGAGCATTATTAATTTTTTTTAAAGAAAAGGTTTATACATTGAAGTTTCAGAACATTTTCTTCCTTCTTTGGTTAAAACTATGGTTCAAGATACCTTGTTTGTAAGAGAAAGATTCAGGATCCAGTTCTTAAGCAATTATCAACTTGAATATAATGATCACTTCAGAAAAGTCAAATGGGGACTGAAATAGTACTTTTTCTCCTTTTCCTTATTTTCTTTATTTCTTTGTCCTTATTTTAAACATCTATTTATTTTTTGCAAGGTGTTTTCACATCAAAGGCATGCTGCGTGTATGTGTTTTTCCCCCCTGGAGTTGAATTAATCTGTCTCTATAGTGGGGTAATAACATCTCCCACCTTTCCAAAATCTAAAAATTAAAGATGGAAAGGCCTGAGAATGTTGCCTGCCAGTAAGAGTCAACCATCAGTTGTCATTATTAATATTAGAAAACTAGAAAGAGTATATAAATGAAAAAAAACTTGAAGTAGGAATTTATAGTCAGAAATAATGGGACAATGGCACTAGATATTTATGTCAATTTATCAAACTATAGTATGTTTTTATGTATCCCTCCACCCTCTGACTCACTCAATGCTTTCAGGCCTTGTAAGAAAATATGCTAAGGCAGTACCAAAACAGATGTTTATTACTATGGCTAACTAACTATCCTAGCTAATTGTAGTAAGGTCAGTTAGTTCTTTGGCAATTAGACACTATCTAAATACCGCATTGATATCTTTTGCTGTGTTGCTCTTTTCCTTGGGGATCCTAGTGTCTGTGGGTGTGCCTACCAGAGCTTTTAAGCAGCTGGGTTTCTCCGCTTCCTCCTCTTCAATTTGCAGCTTTGGTGTCACTTCTGCAGCCTCATGGTCACCCCACAAGGCTTCATGCTCTTCAGATTCTGGTTGCCATCTCTGGTATACAACCCCCTCACAGATTTCCTCCTCTTCCTCTCCAATAGCAGGGAGGGTGACAGGCAAGGTACCCACACTGCTGCATGCAGAGGCCACAAATTTATCACCCAGGACTTCAAGGGCCTTTTTAGGGTCTGAAGAGCACCTCCTCAGTTTTTTCAAATGTACCAGCTTGTTTTGCGTGGTTGTTGTAGGATCCTGCAGTGGTGCTGTATGGTAAGGCCTGGCTGCATGTGAGGTCACACTCAAGTTGGGGAGGGACAAGAGAGAGTAAGATGACTCCACAGGTAAGGGTGCTGGAGACAGTGGGAGGGGCGCTGAGGGCTCTTCCTTGATTTCAAGGATGGTGTCGTTTAGGGTATTTGGTTTGGTTTGATCAGCTGGTAAGATTAAGGCACTAAATTTCTCTAATTCATCCAAGAAGTTGTCCAGAAAAGAAGAGGTGGTTGTTGGGGCCCCAGAGTTTGTTGGTGGACACCTGTCAGTCAGAGACAGTCCTTCCTGATTAACTCCCTGAGGAGAATTAATTTCAGAGCCAGGTGGAGCTTTGGATATAAGAGGAGGGGATGGTTCACTGGAAGCCAACTTAGAAATGAGCAGGGACCATGAAATTAAACACAATAAACAAAGAAAAAGAACAATCAAGCATGAAAACGCAGAGACAGAGAAATGCAGAGAAAGTATGGCATTGAATTGAATAATCATTTGGTATAACACAGATTTGAAGACATGTAGAAGAAATCTAAGTTTGAAGGTATTTTAATGAGATTCAAATATATAAAATCACTTATGCTAATTAAAAACATACACAATGAAACTTGACTAGTTCTGAAGTGGTCTTAGGTATCAGATGAGAAGATACTACCAGGACAGTGAAATCTTAAGAGATTTAATTGTCCATCTCGTACACTAAGGATAGTGTAGGTTTCCAGATATTGGGTCAGTTAAAATGTTTTTTAAGTGTGTTAATGTAGAAAGAAACCCAACAGGAAAGCTTTCCTTGGTCCCTGAGTTTATTTACTGTTCTCCCTTTCTGAAACAGTGCCCATTCTTTGAACTTTCAAATCTTCTCATTTATGTCTGTGAGATGATAATAACACATGGAATAAATATTGTATACATGAACATATTTCTATCTAGGTAAGTTCATGACTACAATGAAACAATGTCCATAACCACTGCTTCAAAGTTCAATACTTCCACAGAAAGAGGGAATAAGAGTAACCTGCAAAGACTCCCGTTCTTTCTCAAAGTTTCGACTGTTATTGCAAACTTGAGGAGTATAATTTCTGAAGATTAATCTCCTGAAGTGAAACATACTCCTGTATATCTTAGTATTATTGATGTATTTTGGAATGCTTTAAACAAAAGAGTAAAAGTCAAATTTTTATACAAACTCATGAAAACTAATTCTAGTAACTTATCTTGCTCCTTCCTTCCTTTCTTTTTTCTTCCTTCCTTCCTTCCTTCCTTCCTTCCTTCCTTCCTTCCTTCCTTCCTTCCTTCCTTCCCCTCTCCCTCCCTCCCTCTCTCCCTTTTTCTACTTTCTTTCTCTCTTCCCCCTTCCTTCCTTCCTTCCTTCCTTCCTTCCTTGCTTGCTTGCTTGCTTGCTTGCTTGCTTGCTTGCTTCCTTCCTTCCTTCCTTCCTTCCTTCCTTCCTTCCTTCCTTCCTTGCTTGCTTGCTTGCTTGCTTCCTTCCTTCCTTCCTTCCTTCCTTCCTTCCTTCCTTCCTTCCTTCCTTCCTTTTCTTTCCTTGTTTAAGGTTCTTTCTCAGATTGCTTGTTCACAGATGGTGCTCCTCCATTTGAACTGTATCAACAGTTAGACAGTTTGCTGATTAATTGGAGGTGCAATCTCTTAGACTTTTCTCCAGAAATGGCTTTGAACCATAGCAATGGTGTTGTTTAATATTTCAAAAAAAAGAAAGAAGAAATAGAACACCATGATCATGGGTTTGTGTGAATGGCATAAGACTAAAGTGAGCATCTCAAGAGAAGATTCCGAACCTGAGGCTGCTTAACACCTGATACAAAGTGAGACTGCATGTGAGCTTTGGGACTACTAAGTCCTGAAGACACCGAACTATTCACTGAGATATAAATCATCTGTATCTCATTTCAGTCTATAGAATTTCTTCTACTGGCTAAAGTTCTGTTTTATGAATTTTGTTATACAAAAAAAGTTAGATTTGATTTTAATTATTTGATCTTGAAAGAAATTCAAAATCATTACTTTTCACTTTTTGCTTCCTCTCACAGACAGCAATAATATGGATGAGAAAGAAAGACCTGTAAAGTCCACTGTCATCATTGCTATTCAGTATTGCTATTGCTCTTTATCTCGTCTACTATATCCATTAGCCCCAGTGTCACCAATATACATCTTAGCAGGTTAACAGTGCTTAGTTTGATCATGGATTTGATTATCCTCAAAGTCAAATCTAGTATTGGGGAGTACTTATACCACCACAATATACCCAT
Source organism: Dipodomys merriami (assembly GCF_024711535.1). Taxonomy (NCBI): domain Eukaryota; kingdom Metazoa; phylum Chordata; class Mammalia; order Rodentia; family Heteromyidae; genus Dipodomys; species Dipodomys merriami. The sequence continues at coordinate 21,996,395 of NW_027202493.1, read as the reverse complement.
AGTACCACAGTTATACAATTACTTTATCTTCCAAAGCATAAGAAGTGGATTCTATTGTACTAACAGGAGAAATAATACTAGCTCACATTTCAGTCTCCCCTAAAATTCTGGTAACATACCAAGAAACATGCAAGTGTTTTAAAGGGACGTTAAAAACCATTAGTGAGCTCTTCTCTATTTGAAAGTATCAGTCATGAAATAGGACATGTTCAGGGCAATAGCACTGAGAAATTTCCTCTCACTAAGCAAATGACACTGTAGCATGATTTCTAGTTGGACTGAAACCAGTAAGAATTTTTCTCAAATTTGTGGACATAAACTTTTAACTTATTTTTTCTTTTCAGTGAGATTAAAACACTAATTAGTTACTAATGAAATCTGTACCTTCTTATGTTTAAAACCTGGTATGCTAAGAAAAGCTGAAAATATATTTAAACCACATTTGAAATCAAGATAAAACATTGTGTTCTAAATGATTACATTGTCATTGTTAATTAGGCTACATGGTTCTTAATGCTAAGTAATCCCTTGTTTAAACAACTTCCTGACATTTTATAAGAGCTTAGTCACTTGATTTATCTGGCAGGTCTTTTAAGATAGCTGGGTGATGGGTAAGACACATATATACCTGAAGATTCTTATCTTTTCTCTATCAATAGGAATTATTGCAGAAGGATATTGATCTTAAAATGCAAATAGCTCAATAAAGATATATTGACCGGTAAATACTTAAGTATATTTACTGGTAAATATATTTACTGGTAAGAAGATATTAGAGAACTTTACAATAATCAAATAAAATCAGATAGGATGAGACTTTCATTATCTAATGCTGGATGATTGAGGCTGATTACTCCCATCCAAATCTCTGTCTTCAAAGAGGATCAGAATAAGTAAAAATACCTAGATTTAGCTCATTTAATGGAAAAGCACCTCTCTTAAGATTGATTTGTAGATCATTTACTTATGTAAATGAATCTTATCATCTTTCAGGAGTGATTTCCATTACCTAGTATGCTATCTGGAAATGATCTGGGACAAGAAAGGACTTGCTAGCTGGAGATGCATAATTTTTACATCTCTCAGCATCCATGTTACAAACAACTACTATACTATGCAAATTATTAAACTATGTATCTCAGTAGATTTTTTGAGATGTTGGGAAGTAATTCATTGGGAATTTAAATTTTTATGCTATGAAGTTAGTGAGGAGAAAGCAATTACTAAGTACTCTTTAAAAAAATAGGATTCAACAGAAAAAAATAGAAGAAATCTACATAGTGAATGAAGGACAGACTTTTCTAATAAGCAAATTCAAAAAGAAAATCCCCTTTTAAGTTACATCTTGAAGAAAATAACCATCTTTAGTTACAGTTCACGTGAAACAGTAGAATTGGTGGTTCTAAAACAAATGAAATAAGACTGAAAACTTCCAATAATGCACATTTTCATTCAAACTAATAAATAGGTGGAATTAAAGATACGATTTAAATGTTGAGTTCTTGCAAAAGATTCCCAAGACTTCTGTAGAATTTTGTGCTTTTGAGCTATATCATTTTGGAAAATATATTATATGTTCATATATATGTGCATATATGCATATATTTATATGCACATATATACATAATGTATACACATGTTATTTGCATGTGTCCACATATATATTTGTATAATTTGTAACCATATCTATGCAGGGACATAATTACCTTATTTATAAACTGTGGCACAAATAATCAACTTTCAGAAATAACATTGTTTTCTAAAATATATATACACAGAAATATATGTAATGTGCAAGCTGATGAAACTGATGTTTTCTTTACCTCTTTCAGTTTTTTTAACTTGATAATGGAACCATCAAAATGAAGCATTAAACCTTTATGCCAGCACCTATTTGGGCAAAACTAGGTTATACTCACGACGTGGTACTCTCAGGTCTGACTATATAATATATAAATTCCTTTCCTTGCAATAGATATGATATTCTAATCTGATATCCCCAAATCACATGCTGGTTATCTTACTCCAGCCCCCAAGTACTATATTAATTATTGTGATAGAATATCTCCTTACCTTGTTGGAACTCAAGCCATGGATTCTATCACTAGAGTAGCTGTGGGGTATTGGAGGGTCAGGGTAATCATCAGCACCTTTTGTGTTCTTCTTGACCACTTCCACGTAGGAAACTGGGAAGATGCCTTGTCTGTTGGTTCCTGGAATTTTACCTTCATACCAGTTTTGATCAACTCTTTTCAGAAGAATAATTCTATCTCCCTGAAATAAACATTAAGAAAATGCATCATAAATACATAATAATATACAAAGCATAATTTTTATTGTTTTCTCAGAAATAATAGTTTTCTATAGGGAAAGGTTTATACCCTAGTTTTTGTTTAACCAAAGGAACATAAATAAGGGCTAGTGCTTAGTAGAAAAATACAGATGATCAACCACATTCATGCAATTAAGTCATCGAGTCATCACAATAGATTCTTCTCTAATGGTACTCGGTTAATATGAATGGGTTTATACATTTCATACTGGTACTGTATATGATGACTTGCATAAGTTTTTTTTAAAGACTTGGTTTGAAAGATAATAACTTAATGAGCATAACACATTCCTGTTTCGTCCAGATTTGATGGAATGAACCTGTAGCAATTGCTTGAGTCTGAAAATGAGTGGCAGAGGTCAAACCTCTGGTAGAATAAGATTGAAATGTCCATATGCTAACCAGTGATAAAGAGTGAATGGAAAGGATTCAGGCAATATCCATCGCTGTGGCCCAGGACTGACAACCTCCCATCTGCATCAGGAAGGAAGAACACCTTCTGATTGTGTGACGGCCACAACATGACTGTTCACTACGTATTTGAACAGAATCCTTGGCTCTTGCAGTCATAAAACTTTACTCACGGTTCTGCCACCTGTAGCCACCAAATCAATGCTATAGAACATAATTTAAATTTGAACTCAAAACTATGTCTGATACAGAATTAAATCAGCAAATTGCTGCTGAACAGCAAAATTTAAAGCTGCAGCCAAAAAGGATATAGAAGTTGAAATCACTGTATGTCAAATAAGGATAAGGAGATAAATCCAACAACTTCAGGACCAAATGAGACTCTTGTTTAAGGACTACCTATTGAATATTCTCTTTTCTTTTGTTGTCCAAGTTGTGGATATTTTACCTAGTGAGTCCTAATCTCATTAAGCAGAACATACTGAAAAGGAAAAGTGAATTTACACAAATCTTAAAAATTCTTAGTATATTTTAGATATGAGACCCTTGTTTGTTGTATGGCTAGTGAAGATCTTCTCCCAATCCGTGGGCTTTCTATGGATCTTGCTACCTATGTCCTTTGTCATGCAGAACCTCTGCAGTTTCATGCAATCCCATTTGTCCAAACTTTCTTTGATTTGTTGTGTTTCTGGGTCTTTATTAAGAAAATTTCGGCCTGTGCCAAGGAGAACTAGGGTTTCTCCTATTTCATCCTGTAATGTTTTCAGGGTATTTGCTTTGACTTCAATGTCTTTGATCCATTTGGAGTTGATTCTGGTGCAGGGTGATATATAAAGATCTAGCTTTAGTTTTCTACAGGTGATTAACCAATTTTGCCAGCACCATTTACTGAAGAGGCTGTCTTTCTTCCATTCTGTTTTTTTTTTAGCTCCCTTATCGAAGATTAGGTGGTTTTATCTTTCTTGCTGTTGTTTTTAATGTATTTATAATGAACCATGTGGTTTTTTTGTTTCTTTTGTATGTTCTTTCTCTATGGTATAACCCCTGTTTTCACTATATTTGATTCCGGTGCCCTGGATCTGGTATATACATTTTTCTAATTTGAGGAGAGGAAGGGAAATAATAAAATGTTGAAATAAGGATATAAGCTGATCCATTGTAACAATGAGAAGTACAAGACACTATGTTGAAAATGAAAGGGGAGGGAGGAGTTGGGGAGGTAGGGAGGAAAGGGATGGTAGGGGAAAAATAAAGGAGGAAGTAACAATGCTGGATAGGAAATGGACTCATTACCTTACTCATGTAACTCCTCTGTACAGTATTTTTACAATAAAAAATCAATACAAAAATTCTTATTATACCCAAAACAGTCAGTGACAAGGCTGTTTTGGGGTTAAACTGAGAAATCCTTTATTTCTTTGTTTAGTGTTAGTAGTACTTGAAGATCAGACATAAGGCTTCATGCTTGGCAGGCAGGTGTTCTACCACCTGAGTCATATCACTTGTTTTGGTCAGTAATGGGCCTCAAACTTGGGGCCTGGACATTGTCCTTGAGCAAAAGTGCTCTACCACTTTGAGCCACAGGGCTACTTCCAGTTTTCTAGTAGTTACCTGGAGATAAGAGTGTCACCAACTTTCCTGCCTGGACTGGCTTTGAGCTGCGATCCTTAGATCTCAGCCTCCTGAGTAGCTAGGATCACAGGCATGAGCCACCAGAGCCTGGCTTCCATTGTTCTTTTGCTTTTGTTTATTCTTTAAACAGAGTCTCACACTTCTGCCAGGAGTGGTCTTGGGCAGAAATGTTCCTATCTCCATCTTCTGAATATCTGGGATTATAGGTAGGCATCATCATATCTAGGTCTGGAAAAGGCTTTCTTCATAGTATGAAACAGAAGATGGGTACTGCTTATGTCATGCTACATGGCTGTCTATGTTTAGTAGTACAAAAAGGAATGTAGCAGAGAATCAACAGAGTACAATTAGAATTGAAAAGAGAATGAGATGTGGATCCTTTAGGACCACAACTGTGGAATTTGCCTTCCTTTTACCCAGCTAAATATTTGACCTGTAGGCATGGGACATCCAAATGATTCCAATTAATAAAGAATCGTTATTATTTATTATTAATCTGTTCTTACTTTGTGCAGTAGTGATTGACTATTACAAATATATGCCATTGTTTACTAAACAAAATGGCCTATAATTGTTTTTAATTAATTCCCCTGTCCCATGTCTAAAGTAACAAGGTAACTACGATTGTAGTTTCAGAAACCTGCTGTCATTTCAAACACAACTATGAAGAACCCAGTCAGCTTACCTTTCTCAGTGACAGCTCCACATTTGTGTCTGCATTGAAATTGTATTTAGCTATGGCTTCTCCAATCTCTCCAGGCTGGGCTGGGGGAGGGGGTCTTGCAGGCTGTGCTTTTTCAGGAGGGGTGAGTTTCTGCACGGAAAACACACATTGGTCCTTCAACTGGTGGGGATTTTTTGGAAACAATCAGTCAGGAGGGAAGGGGAAAGACCTTACCTCCACGTATGAGATTGGAAAAATGCCTACTCGTCCATAATGCTCTCCCTCATACCAATTTTGATCAATTTTCCTTAGGATGTAGACGGTATCCCCTTTCTTAAAGGACAACTCCCTGAAAGAGATGGGTTAGAAGTGTTTTTGTTTTTTTCCCTCCCTGGATGACTAGCAATTATTCTTAAGATCAGCACCCTCCTTAGATCTGTGTTTGTCTGGGAAATATCCTTCCAACCAGTAACAATCTATTGAGCTCTGTTAGGTGAATTTTTTATCTTGAAAATCCCTCGAATTCACTTACAATATGAAATTAGAAATGACTCAGAAAAGTACAAGCATCATGTTCTGATATAAATCCCAGGCAGTTGGACAGGAAATGTAAAAAAAGAACAGATTATTGCTATTTCATCATTAGTTTAGTAGAAGTGGAAAATGATGGATTCGTCCTATACTGAGTTCTTCCTTTGTCCTGAAGCTAGTTAGTAGAGACTAATCCCATATCGACACACAAATACACGCACATACACATACACACATACAACGCAATCTTTAGATAGTTATAGAAAGGAGTTTTATTCAACATACCAGTTTATGTGTACAATGTGTCCTGATCAGTTCACTCTTCCATCATTCTCACCTGAATTTATCCCCCACCCAATCCCCAAAGTTACTTGGTTCCATTTTCACACAGAGTATTATGATTAAATTCACTCATCCTCTCTCTCCACTCAACAGCTCCTCTCCCCTTCAGCCCTATCCTCAGACCAGATATGGCTCTACTTCCTGGTATTCATTTTGTTACATTGTTCAAAAGGTTTACACTATGGAAATCCACTCCCACAGTATACCTTTAATGTGCCAAAATTCGTAAGAAAGACAAACGCCAGGTAGTCTCAAGGAAAACAAAAACAGAAAAAATTTATTAGTAGATTTTTGAGGTTGAGAGGTATTTGAGGTATTTTGATAAGGAATTACTTTTGTGTGACAGAAAAGATCTTATTCTTTGAAGTGTTTGATGGGGCACAAAGATGAATACCTTTTAAATCCAAACACAGTAAAAAATTCTCATCATCTTTATACATTTTGTTTTTAAAAAATAAAAATGTTTTAATGGTATGAAGCCTATTTTCCATTTTGACTCTTTAGAATACAATAGGTGAATTAGGGACTTTTAAAAATGTAAACTCTAAAGACCTTATTCATTTTGAGTAACACAGACATCAATTTATCACTCTGTCTACATAGTATTCGGTGCCCATGTTCTACCAGGAGACCACTGGCTCCTATTTCATTCTATCATGTGCTCAGTTCTAACCTTCAAACACTTCTGTTAAATGAAAAATTTCCCAAACAAACTGAGTCAGGGAAATAGTGGAGCACAAGACTATGAAAGTAACAGGAAGGAGTTTTGCTCAGAATCTCTGAGCTTTGAGGGCTGAGAGATGGAGATTTCTCTATAGGAATGTCTGAACATTTCCTTATCCATTTCAGAGACCATCTTTGACAGACCTGACAAATAAGTCTCAAGTTTTCTCAGCTATGGTTAATTACTTCCTGTAACTTTATTTTAAATTAATTCTTGACCAAAAACTTTAGAAAAAGAATCAAGAGCTGGTGGCTCGCACCTGTAATCTTAGCTATTTAGGAGGCTGAGATCTGAAGATCATGTGGTTCAAGTGGTAGACTCCAGCTTTGGTGGAAGCTTTGGGACAACACCCAGGCCTTGAGTAAAAGCTCTAGTACCAGCACACACACACACACACACACACACACACACACACACACACACACACACACACACGCACACACACACACTCTAGAAAAAGAGATTTCTTATTTCTTTTTCATTTTTCCTATTTACATTGTGCTCTAACATGCTCATGTAAATTTAAGGCTTAGTGTTTCCCAACTGAATTCAAAATGAAAATAAAATAGTTGCATCTCAATGACTAATTCTGAATGAAGTAATTCAAGTGGAAGATGGAATTAGTGTGAGGTCTTAGCTGTAACCCACTCTATTGTAATACTTACCTCTTGAGGTTTTACCAGCACAGTTAAATCTCACCTAAATCACATGGAAAATGTGTGTCCTACTTACTTCGATGTCTGAGCCTTAAAATCATAAACAGCTTTTGCAGGCAATTTCTGAAAAGAAAGATCAGCAATTAGCACTAGTGTAGAATGCTGATTTCCTACAAGAAAGCATTTCCACATGTGTTAAAGGAAAATGACACCTCAAGGAATAATTAAACCTATGTAGTGTAACTCCTACATTCAATTTACAATTAAAGCAGTGAATTCTAAATCTAGATTTATCAATTATAATATATATTTTAGGAATTAACAGGGACAATGCTATTTTAAGAAAATAAAGTACCTGCTGAGAATTTGGTGAAAAGTATAATTTTGGTAACTATTTTCTTGAGACAGGGGTGGAGGGACCATTGCTCTATGTTCTGTGCTCTGATAGAAGTCTGAGTGTCAACAGAAGGACTAAAAGACATGTGGAGAGCCAGCATCTTCTTCATAAACATTGTGGACATATTAGCCAAGAAATATTAGTTATCATTGGGAGGCCAGTTAGGGGCCAAAAAGTATAGGTGTGATTGTCTTATATCCTCAAGTGAGCACAAGAATCCACACACAGCCAGCTGGCTGGTCATCATTTGGTTACTACGTGACACAAGCTCTGGGGCTCATAAATCTAGTACTTTATGGTTGGTGGCATTTTACCCCATTCTCTGAACTTCAAGAAACCTGGACAGTATCTGACTTTGGGGTTGTCCCTCAGGCACTTCCACACCTGGAAGTTCCTCCTGGAATGGTTATCAGTCCTAGACTGGCTTTCAATGTTGGTTGAACTCTCAGAGCTCCAGGACAGGAACAAATGTTCTGGTACTGGAGGCCACGGACTAAGAGCCAGTTGGTCCCTTTTTTAAGGTATCCTCTCCAATAAAAGCAAGCCAGAAAAATTATTTATATAGAATTTGTATTTGCATCACAGTTGACCTTGAGTTCACTCCTAGACCAGCAGGGCAAGGAGACAGTACAGAGAAAAGCTTTGTGCCATCAGCGATTCAGGATTCTTTACAGCTGTTAACTCTGAGGCCTCAGATGGGCCTCACAGCCCAAACTGAGAAGTGGAGCTGGAGTCAGCTGCCTTCAGGGCTTGGCTCCAATGCCAAGGAAAGCTCTTCCTGGTTTCTCAGCTGTTAGCTACCGTTCCAAACTCAGTTCTTTCCAGGGTTGGGATATATACTGGGCAGGTGAATACCTCATCGTATACATTGTTAGAAGAGATTCCAGTGCTGTGTAATGAGCTACCTCTTTATCTGGAGTTCCTCGTCGGTCCCTCGGCGCACTTTGCCCCAGGTCCGTCAAAACCGATGGGTAACTTCTCAGGGACTCTTGGTCTATTGGAAAGGACAAGACCAATCAGAGGGAATATTCTTTTTTTTTTTTTTTTTTTTTTTTTTTGCACTGAGTACAGATTTCTCAGCCTTTTCCCTGCTCCCCCCTCTCCCCCCCCTCCACCCCGTGACAACGAATTTTTCCTCCACATTTGGAGAGACATCATTGATGAAAATGTAGGTGCAAAAGCCATAGTCAACGATAATGGTGAGATGTAACACACATAAAATGAGAACATTTCAAAAGCAGAGATTCCCAAGGGAGTAGCATTCTTTTTTTTGGGGGGGGGTCAGGTCATGGGGCTTGAACTCTGGGCCGGGGCGCTGTCCCTCAGCTCTTCAGCTCAAGGCTAAGCACTCTACCACTTGAGACACAGCCCCACTTCTGGCTTTTTTTTTGTGCTTATGTGGTGCTGAGGAATCAAACCCAGGGCCTCAGGCATGCAAGGCAAGCACTCTACTACTGAGCCACCTTCCCAGCCCGGGAGTAGCATTCTAATATACATAAATATGATTGCTTCACTGCTGATTGATTGCACTGCAGCAGTGTAGACAGTAAAAGAGATTTTTCAAGTAAAACTTCCTTTTCCATAGTTACCACTTCTGTTTGTTTCATATTTATTACTATTGCTATAAGGATGGAAGATGGAGAATATGGAAACAACAAGAATTTGTAGAAACAGAAATGTTTTGTGGAACAACACTTTAAGCAGATATTAATGAAAGAGATGAATAAATATGATGACGACAAAACCGTGGTTGTTTCTTCCCTTTCTCTCTTTCTCTCCTTCTGTCTTGGCTTCTCCCTCTTCCTCTCCATCTACTTCTCTATTTTTAAAATACTGATTGCGTCTTAAGATGTTTATAGGCTTATGACAAAGAATTTATTTTAAAAAACAAAGGGGTAAACAGAGCCTCCTATCAGTCACCAAATGGTTTATGAATTATTGAGGAGTTTGTTCATCTTAAAGCAGAGTATGAATTATTTCATTACAAAATAATTATTGAATTTTTTTAGCAGCATCTTACTCCTTACCCACTTATATGACTTGTATGTGTCGATGTGTGTAGATTGAAACTATCCCAGCACACTATGCTACAGAAGTTTACTGGTGTAATTGGGTCAGTCGGTCAATTCTTTTATCTCTTTAAAAATTTCTGTTACATTAAATAGCAAGAAATATTAAATAGCAAGTTACATTAAATAGCAAGAAATGAAGCAAACTTTATTTTATATGAAGAAAACACTGTTTAGTGTTTGAGTACTTTGCCTTTATGGAAGAAATTTTTGACTGCTTTTACATGGGATAGCTAATTCTGTCTGAGGTGTTATTTCCAAAGGCTGTAGGTATAGAAAGGTAACATGGTGATGAACATCATTTTCCTTCCTTCCTTCTTTCCTTCCTTCCTTCCTTCTTTCCTGCCTTCCTTCCTCCCTTCCTTCCTCCCTTCCTTTCTTCCTTCCTTCCTCCCTTCCTTTCCTCCCTCTTTCCTTCCTTCCAGTGTTGGTGGTACTAGGATTTGAACATAGGACCTCAAGCTCTCTACCACTTGAGCCACATCACTAGCCCTTTTAGCTTTTAGTTCATTTTCAGACAGTCTTATGCTATTGCCTGATGCTAGTCTCAGGCCCCAATCCTCCTACCTCTGTCTCTAGTCTAGCTGGAATTACAGATTTGAACCACCCCCTGTTCTTTGAGATAGGGTCACACTAACATTTTCTTTTTATTGTAGGTAGGCTTCAACTGAGGCTTCAAAATAAGATCCTTCTATCTCCATCTTCCAAGTTGCTGAGTTACAGGCATGAACCACTAAACGTGTCTTTACAAATGTTTCAGGTGAAATGAGGGCAATTATTTTCATATATTAGAAGATGATGTATGGTACATTTTCACTCTTAGTTACTATATTGTGAATATGAGGTCTTCATAATGACCAAAAATTCTAAATTACTTTTAAGTATTGGAATATAGACTACTTTTACTGGGGTTGAACATAATTACAAAGTAAATATTTTATAAGGAGCAAAATATTCTTTCACTGATTCCTAAGACCTTTTAAGGTCATGTTTCCCTAATATGACCTATCTGTACATAAAAATGAGATGTGACTGATTCATGATATTGGAAAGTTTTTAAAAATTGTATTCGGACCTTCCTCTGAAAATTTCTTATTGTAGAAATTGATTTTAAAGGTTCTAATTTGTTGTTTTTGAAGCATGTTGCATAAATAAAAAAGCAAGGGTAAATACTAACAAAATAAATTTGTGAAATGATAATTAAATTTCTTGTCATATATTATAGAAAGGTGAAATTTAGTTTGTATCTCTTTTTGTCTGCAGAAATTGCTTTTATGATAAGAACTATGAACCAAAAGGGGCTTGAATCACTTTCTTAGTTACCTGCCAATGATGCTATCTTGAGCAAGTTTCTTGTCATCTTTTGGGTCTCAGTTTTGTCAGTTGTTCAACAGAGCACCCCATTGGATTATGCCAGTCAGGGATTATATTAAGGATTATACCTTAATTAGGTAAGGTAGATAAAGTACTTGGTTGTACCTGGCATATAGAAACTTTCCTGGATTGTGTGTTCTAGCCACCTCTAATTGACATGCTACACAGGGCACTTTAAGAATGAATGGAGCCTGTAGCTGGTGGTTCACTCTTGTAATCCTCACTCAGGAGGCTGAGATCTGAGGATCGCAGGTCAAAGCCAGCCCAGGAAGAAAAGTCTGAGAGACTCTTATCTCCAATTAACCACCAAAAAATATGAAGTGGTGCTATGGCTCAAGGGTAGAGCACTCTCCTTGAGCTGAAGAGCTCAGTGTCAGCGCCCAGGCCCAGAGTTCAAGTCCCATGACTGACAAAAAAAACCAATGAGTGGAATAATTGGATAAAATATTGGAACAGCTTATGTTTTTAAGTTATGTAAAGTTCAAGTAAACATCTCCACGTTTGAATTACTATGTGGCTTTGCATTGGCATGTTGACATTGACTATGACAATGTAGTTGAAAGTCACCTTAACCTAGACATTTTCAAATTCCAATGTACAAATTATTTTAGCAGAAATAAAAAATTAATTGAGTAATGGAAAAGAAGAGAAGATGGATACACTGAATGATGGAAATGAAACTTTTATATGTACAGCTTAAAGAAATAGTCACAAAAATGTTATCCCAATTGTGTTCTTTAAATGGAGAAAGAATAACATAAATTCTAATCTCTTTGGTGGCTCATCAATCACAAATCACAGATTCAGTTTTGTTTGCTGGGTATTTTGAGGCTGTATCTTCTTTTTTTTTTTTTTTTTTTTTTTTTAAATTGGGCTGTATCTTCTACATAGAACATGAACAAACTATTCGAGTCAATGGGAATAAAGATTCAAAGGTAAAAAAACTTTACGTTAAGTGTTTTTCTTTTCATTTTACACTAAAAAAAAAAGATTTGTTGAGGCTACTGACATGTTGTTATAGTGTCTGTCTCGAGATAGTCTTTTTTAATGCCATAGATAATTTAATTTGTTGTCTGTATGTACCTGTCATCTTAACCCTAACATTAAACTACAACATGGTTTTCCCTTCATTTTGGAATGAGGAAAATGTTTCTGAATTGATGATCACTGTAAACTACAGTGAAGTCTGACCATCACATGGCAAATGAGAAATATTCAGTAAGACAAGTTAGCACAAGAGCATTTGCTTTGTGACACACAAACATGTCAAGGGGTCTCACAGCTCAGGAATGATGAAGATGCACGAATGAAAAAATGGAAGAGCTGGAGAGGGAATAGCTGAAGGACAAGAATAAAGAAAGAAAAGCTCATCCACCTTGGAAACTCAGTGCACACTCAGGGTCCTGGTGGTGGTAATTGATGGTTGTGTCCACTTCTTGGAAAGAGGCACTGCTAGGCATTCGCTCGCAATCATTTGGGTACAATGGACAATGGATAGCACCATCTCGAGACAGGGGGTGGAAAGGCTGGTGGGAGGGGCTCCTTCTTAGAACTTTTAGGGAGGAATTCCTTTCAGGAATGTCTGGTAGCAGTTCACTGATGAGACGATGCAATATACTGTTATCTGGCAAACTTCCTCTTCTCTTTTCGGCTTTGATTTGGTCGCAGATATCTTTAAGGGCAGAATCCAGAGCCTCAAACACAGAGGCTTTGCATTTGGCCTTTTCAGCTTGCTTTTTGGGAGTTACATTTTTTTTCCTCCTGAAAGGCACAGGGCTGACCAGAAATGCAAGTTTAGACAAGCCAGGGTCCATGTCTTGTCTTCTGGGTGGTTCGATGTTTTCATGTTTGGCTCTTTCGTGTTTTAGCATGGTGGTGAATCGAGTGTAGGAGGCGGGGCACCGGCCTTTGCAGGAGCTGATGAGGTGCCGGTGATGGTGGTGGTGGTGGTGATGGTGGTGGTGATGGCTGGATCCGTAGAAACTTTCCGAGGAGGTGAAGGAGAAATGATCAAAGTCACTCTCGCTGCAGAAGGAGGACCCTTCCACGTGAATGTAGTCACTGTGGTCTGACACGACTCCATCCTGGTCACTGTCTGAGAACTCGACGTGAGCCCTGGGCTGTTCGTCGCTGGTGACTTCGATGTGAACGGGCACCAGGGTTTTCGACGGGTAGCTGCGTTGAACCTGCGAAGTGTGTCTGCTTGGAGTGTCTTCTTCCAGCAAAGACTCGATGGAAAACCGCCTTTTGGGACACAGACCATTCTTTTGGGGCTCTAGGGTTATGGGAGACAACGTTTCATCTCCTAAATTTGGCATCGATTTGGACTTTTGGATCAACTTCTCAAATTCGGAGATGCGGGTGGGTACCATGTCCCTGGGCACCTCCTCCGTGGAAGACTGGCTCCATCCCTGCAGCAGGCCCTGCAGCTGCCGCTCCTTTTCGTACTGCAGGATTCGCGACTTCACAGAGCAGATCACCTCCGAGTTCATCAGATCCTTGCGGTTGATGCGATGCATCTTCTTGTACATCTTGAGGAATCCGGGGGCATTGTGCGCCGCCCTGTGCCTGGTCCTTGGCCTGCCATTACCATGACCCTCTTGGATGTAGGGAGATGCCCATGCCCCTGAACCGTTGTCCTTGGAGTCTTCTTCGCAGAGAAGGGAGCCCATACTTTCTGATTTGATTTTGGGGTCTGGAAAGCTATCACAGTCATCATTTAAGAGGTCGTCACAGCTCCGGGATTTGATTTTGGGGGACACCGTTTCTTCGGTGCTGCTCCAGATCTCTGCATTTTGTCGGGCCATCTGCCAGCCGTTCTTGAAAGTGATGGCCCTGGGAGAGTCCCGGGGGACATCCAAGTGCTGTCTATACTTGCTACAGTACTCTAACTCACTGCAGGGGGCGCCGTTGAGCCCTGAGTAACTGCAAAGGGATGGACATAGGTTGCTATCATCCCCACCTTTCAATCCAGAGCAGCATGGCAGGAAAGAGACATTGGGAGAAGTTAAAAGGTTCACCAAGAGAGGAGAGCGTGTCAGTATCAGACAGCATAGCAAAGAGAAGGCAGTTAGTGTGGTATACTCTAGACATGATTGTTAACACACCGGAGAGTGGGGGAAAAAAAGTCTAATTCTAAGGCAAGCTTGTACTTTTTCAATGAAGATAGCTCTGCAGAGTTCAAAGTCAGCATATAATGTACCAACATGCCACCAGGAGCCAGTACACCTAATTCGTATTGCATAGTTCTTGTATCTCTCCATCAGCATGGTGGGCAGATCATAGCACCTCTTAAACAGATAGTATGATGAGATAGAAGTTTCAAGGCTTAACAATTAAATTAAATAAGGATAGGATTTGTGGTTCATTTGACTTAAGTAGGTAATTTGAAAATTTACATTTAACAAATTGTAATTATAATAATTTTCCTTGGATTGCCATATGACAAAAGGATTTTGTCAAAATTCGGTAATAGTTACGATCAATCGTTTTTCCTGGAAAATAACTCTGGCCTCTTTAAACAAAATACTTTTTGTAAGTTGTTGATACCCAGCCTTTTATTGCATATATTATTCACATAAAGATAACTAGACAGAATGTAAAACTATCTGAGGTAAATGCATCATGCTTTCTTTCTCTATTTTCTTAGAATCATTTGCAATTGGATAATTGGAAACCAAACTAATAAACTAATTGAGATAAAGCCAAATTTTACATCAACTTAGATTATCTGTGGAAATATTCTTTTGCTTTGCATAGTTAAGTAATAATGGAGAGACTAAATCACATGTCTCGAGATTGCTTCCTCTTAGCAATAAAACATAGGGGAGGAACATATCTAATAACAACTTAAGAGTTAAGATCTTCCCGGAATTCTTCAAAGTATGTAAGCACATTAAATAGATATATAGTGTTTGGGAAAGGAAGTTGACTTGATACTCCTTACGATAAAATAGTTACCCAAATTCGTCAAAATCCTTTTAACTTTTGGGTGGTATCCAAGAATAATAAATCAATACGATTTCATAACCAACTAGTTACTTTAAAGCATAGGATCTAATAAAAGAATCACTGTTCATGAAGAAAGGTATAAAGAATGATCTCACTAAAGAATGAGTCTTATTCTTTCTGACCATCCAGTTACTACTCAGAGCTTTGACCAGGCCTTAGGAAATCTCAGCTTCTTTCACCTACCCAGAGTCTGTCCACCACAACTAGTCTATCTCTCACCCATGAGATAGCCTGGTTACCTTTAACTATCATGTAATTTGTTTGTCTAACATTGGTATGTGGAGCTGAATCTGTCTTAGTTTATGGAAACTTCCGTTAGTGTACATTTTCTGCACACATTTTAAAATTCTTTTTTCCTTTTATTTCAGCTTCAAGAGACTGGAAAAGATTGGAGAATCCCAAAATTTGAAGGACCTTAGATCCACAAAGATGGAAGTTCAATTCTCACCCTCCATCTCAGAAATCTCCAAGGCAATAATGCACTCAATGATCCTCTAGTGACATGCTCCCTTTCCTTAGCTTACTACATTTCCAAAGAGGAGACAGATCAGCCAGGAAAGTGGCTTGTTGGCTTCTAAATTTTGTAACTGTGGCTTAAAACCACTTATTTCACACTATTGTGAGTTGACCACATGTTAGATGGCTCTATGTAGAAATTCTAATATAGATAAATAAAAGTGGATCAGAATATAGACTGAATAAAGAAATGACTTTGAATAGATGAGAAAACTCCCATCTACAGTATAAAGAAACCAATGAATATGTTAGGCAATAACTTTCTCTGTTACTACTTAAAATTCTTAGCTCAGAAATTTAATTCATTTGCTACTATAGAAACATAAGAAAATTTCAGCTATTTCTAAATGCTCATAAATGTCATCCTTATGTATGTGACTAGTTATTTCATATTTTGACATTGTTTAAAAAAAACTAGTTGGGGGACAAAACATTTACAGATGTTAGTCCAAGTCCTTGAAGCTACACAAGTAGCTCGTCAACTAGAATCTGTTACATTATTCAAAACATATAGGTAAAAAAGATAGGTAAAGGAGCACATATCATTGCTACTGGATCGGCTCTCCCGACTGTAGTCTAAATCTAGAACTAGAACATTGCTGTGTTCATTCATTCTTGCTCACCTTTTGCTCTTGAGGGAGAGGAAGGAGAAGAACTAATAAAAGACTTGGTAAGGGTGGCGCTTGATCCTGGGAGGTCCCGATCTGCGCTGGTCCTGCTTTGCTCTGCTAAGCCCCTAGGGGGCCCCACTGTAGGCTCGCTCTTCCTCCGTTTCCTAAAGTCACTGGCCATGCTTGCAGAACTGAAAGAGGAAGTCAGCATCAGTGTGTTCACAAGGGGAGGAGAGGGTAGGTTAGCATGTGCACTAGAAAGACCTGTGGGATATGCTAGAGTTGGTGGTGTCATCTCCCAAACCTCCACTCCCCCAAACTTCCTGTGTTTTGAAGGACTCAACATGATCTTATTAGAATTCAATTGTTTTTTTTTTTTTTTTGGCATGAGGTATGATACATTGTGAACTATATAAGGAATTCTATTTTTTAAAATGTCTTTTAAAGATTTTTATTTTACAGACATAGCTTTTTTTAAAAAAGCAATTTCAAGCTTTTAGAAAGGTTGCCTGGCATGTATAGGCCCTCCATATCTGTGGGTTCTGAATTTATAGACGTAATTGTAATTGGAAATAATTTTTAAAAATTGCATCTGTACTTATTTGGGCAGTACTCCCTAAGAAATACAATATAACAATGATTATATCATTTTACCATATTCACACTGTATTAGTTATTATAAGTACAAATATTTATTTCCAGGTATACTATAAAATGTGAGCAGGTTGTACAAATATTATGGTAGTTATTTAAGAGACTTGAGCAGCTGTAGATTTTGGTATCCTTTGAGTTCCTAGATCCATCCCTTGTAGGTATCAAAAGACAATTATATAGAGAATCTTTCTCTCTCTCTCTCTCTCTCTCTCTCTCTCTCTCTCTTTCTCTCTCTCTCTCTCTCTCTCTCTCTCTCTCTCTCTCTCTCTCCTGTGCACCCTTTTCTCTGTTATTTACATCTTATATGATACTTTTGGGACAACGGGTGAATCTATTTTTGACTTGTCTTTATTTAAATCTAGAGTTTACACAGAGATCATGCTATGTACTACACATCCTTGCAGATGTTGGAGTAACATTCTTTTATTTATAATCATGAAAAAGCTGGTGATAAAGTAAATGATTAAAAGATCCCTTTTACCCAGTTTGTATAAAATGATGTTGATGGTCTAAAATGGCAGAGAGTGAGTATCATAACATTTAGGGAAAACATTTATGAGCAAAGGGATCCACTGTACATTGTACTGTCTGAGAAATCCTTGGATTGGATAATGGAAACAATAATGATTTATGTAAACAACGTAAGGACACTGGGTAGTGTGTTACATGCTGTCTTTATATTTTCATCTTATTTAGCATCCTATGAAGATTATCACATGTCTGCAAATGAGCACATGAAACACACATGCCTGATAGTACAGAGATAGAGCCAGACCTCTTTTTAAAGAGAATGCTGCAGCTCCCACACATGCATTTCCAAGGTTATCCTGCCATGGGAAGGTCACTGTGTCCTCATAACAATTATTAAGTCAGATCAAAACACTAGAGTTCAAACATTTCAAACATTTTTCGGTGCATGCAGAGATGCAAAAGGCAACATGAATTTCTTCTCCCATGATATTAATGTAAGTGGATAGCACATATGAACTCAAATTGTAAAGGGCTGAGTTCACCAAGTTTACTATTTGGATTGCTAAAAATTTACAGAATGGTAAATTTATGTGATAGAACTTTTTCTCAATGATACAATATGTCTAAGTTTGTTGTTTAATACTGTTATTGGATGGTATCTGAATTTGGTAATATTTTCAAGTCAGTGTGACATTGAAAGTATAGTAACACAATTTAGTCAGAATCTGAATGTACTTCAAACTACCTTGGTTCAATTCTGTTTTACCTCTCTCTAGCTATGTAAACTTGGGTTACTGAGTCTAAGAGTTAAGGTTCTTTAGAGACCAGTAGCAACAGTGATATTTAGATCATAGTAGTGTTTTTGGACTGAATCATGTCTAAGCTTAAAATGCTTAGTAGATAGTAAGACATTATTTATTGCTAGTAAAAGCACTTGATTTATGTGGTCAGAATATAATTAATAAGTATGCACATAACAGTTTCTATAAAAATTTTATAAGTATATTATTACCTAACAATTACCTGAAAATTACTTATTATTACTTATCATTTCCATTAGAATGAAAGAACACTGGGTATATCAGAGACAAGAAAAGGAAAATTTCATTCATTTGGAGAGGAATTCATAATTATTTCACTTATTTTTATAAATTCTTGAATATTATATGAAGTAATATGTGAAAATAAATAAATCTCATGAATTATGGCATTTAAAATAAAAATGAATATGTCATTTCACTGTCATTGCACTGAGTGAAGTCAATATTGAAAGAGAAGCTACTGACTTTGACTTTTCTGGTTGTGAATGTACTGAGATTCTTACCTACTTGGCCTTTCCAAGCTTCTGTCTATAGAGGACTGATATACGGAGGCCTGTTAAGATAGAATAATAGATCCATGAGTTATTGCAATGGCAATTTTCACTTGTCTGACAACATTAGGTTAGATTGCTGACAGAAATGTTACAAACATCAAGATTACAAATAACATTTATTACTATTTTAAAGATATCTTCCCAAGGAGAAACTGTGCAACCTGATTTCACTTTTTGTCCTGTCTTTTTTTCTTTTCTGATACACTAAATTGCATTTCTCCATGCAAAACAAGCTAATCACATCCCAACAATTCACCGACTAGAAGAAAAAAGAAAAATGAGCATTTTCTCAGGAATACTGAATTGAATAAAGAGTGAAGATATTCTATACCACTGACTCAAAAACTTTGCTCATAGACTGATGGGAGGTGGAAATACCATACATAAATGAGTGTTTTTTAAAATATATTTTCCTTCACCATTAAATCTTTTTGAAATATAAGCCTTTATAATTTTGTTCTTATTGTGGGGAGTTATCTTTAAAATATAACATATAAATAAACTTGTGATACCTTTCATCTGTCAATGGAGGCTTGATATTTTAATAAAACTTAACAGGATCTGTCTAAAATAAACTCTAGAATATAACAAATTATGACCTCTTCAAATGATACTTAAACATTTCCTCTATTCTGGGCAGTACATTAAAACGCAGAGCATACAAAACTGATAGAGGTATGTAGTTTTCATTTCCCATGAGCTCCACTGGGCCAATTGTTGAGGTATCTAAGATGAGAGGGCTGGTGTTGAGCTCCTCTACATATTGGAGCTGACAATATATGATGTGAGTATCTGTGCTTCAGTCCAGGATGCAAAGGGAAAGGTACACTGACCAAATACACCTTGGGCTTTGATCATAGTCATTGCTCAGTTCATCATGATAGACCAATTGTGCCTTGTTAAAAAACTGAAACGTTAGTTTGAAAATGTTTATCTACGGAAAGTTAAAAACTATCAGTTAGAAAGGGGCAATTTCTCAAAACTTATCTTAAATTTTTACCACACATACACATTTCACAGAATATTATAAGTTATATAAAGGCAGTTAATCCTCACTGTACAAGCGACTTCATAATTATTTCTATTAAATGCCAAATCAGTATCAATTAGTGTCAATAAATCAAATTAGTACCAGTTAACCAAGTAAACATTAGCGTGTAAATTTGAAATTTTTTATGCAGTTCAATCTGCCAAGCACCCTAATGGATAACTCTAAAGTTGCATCTACTAACTGGCATCTGAATTTGATTCTATTTTCCTGAATGAAAATGCAACCTTTCCAGAGACAAAGAAAGACCTCTCACAGGACAAGGGCCTCCTCGTTTTAGACACAAGAAACATATTTAGTTCCTAGATAATGTTAGACTATCAGGTTCTCAACAAATAAGAAATTAGAGGAAATGATCTGCTGGTAGGATAAGTTTATGTGATTATTTTAAGTTGCTAAATAAATTAAAATAATTAGCACACTGTGAATTAGACACTAGGAAGGAAGAAAAACTTAAATAAGAAAGGAAACAATCAAGTTAAAAATAAAAAGATATATTATGATTTAGAAATTTTAATTCTATATCTTTGCAGAAGAGCAACACCAAGAAGTTTCAGAACACGCCATTGGTGTGTATCAGAGTTGTCATGGGAAGCCAAACAAACAGCTCATCACCAAAAAGGCTCTAGTTCAGACTCCTCTTGTAACACCTCTAGAGAGATTAGAAATTCTGACTTGTCCATTTGTGATGAGGTTGAGCAATAGTATAATATGAAATAAAATGTTGTGTAGAGTTGTTAAGTCAATTGCATTTTTCTTTTAGCCTAGTAAACTCCAATTATTCATTCTGTGCTGGTTCTCACACACAAAAGAAATGAAAACTTGTTTGTTATTATGCATACATACAGAAAGTTCAGTATTAAATTTTACTAAAAGCATAGATTGATGACACAAAAATAACATAGAACTTCCCAACATAGAAATTATCTCCAGTAAAGAGGAAGTTTGTTTACCCCTGATTTTTCTCCTGAGTATTGACATATTACTATTATTTTTAACACATCCACCATGCCATTTCAGTAAGGTGTAGATACTGAATCACTGTAAAATAATTATGTGATTAAGCTCTCTTTAGAAGTTCTTAACTTTTCATTAGCATAAGTGTTTCAGTTATATTGATGCATTAAAAAGTATGATGTTTGTGACATATTCCAGTCACTTGATAAATAGTAGTTGAGCTAATCTTTGCCAGAAAAGACTATCAAAGAAGAAAAATGGAAATATCTTATGGGAATATATTTGCTTCCATGTTGAAAACCATGATCTTAAATAAATAACATAGATAATGTGTCATTAAAATCATAAAAATGTCTGTCCCAATTCTTAAGAGATAATGAAAAATAGTTTAAATACCAGTAAAGGGCTCTTGGACATGATTATTTTTGCCATTACTGAACATTAAAGAATGTGCCAAATTAAGTTTCTCCTGTTTCAATGCTTAAGAATTATTGTTCAATTTTCAGTTTCAAGATTCATTTCACATAAATTCAGCAGAGAAAGTATTAAGTAGTAATTTGTTTGAGAAAGCTCACGCTCTAAATCTTTTGGATGAGGTTAAAAATGGTATAAAGAAAATTGCAATGAAAAACAGGCTGAGAGGTCAGTACTTATTTTCTTGGCAACTATCTTACAATGATTTTGGACATGTTTCTTAAAATTGTTAAGACACACCTGTTTCAACTAGCAAATGAGTGAATGGACATAATGCTTTCTAAATTCAATTTCCATTCTCAGTGAGCCCACAGTTTTCACTGTGATTTAAGCTCACACTTGCTAGGAAGGTGCTCTACCATTTGAACAGCACTGTTTCTCGCCTTTTTCCCGATTTTTCTTGCTTTAGTTATTTTTCAGATAGGATCTTTCAGTTTTGACAAAGTTAGCTTAGAGTCTTGATCCTCTGAGGATCAAGGATCCTCTTGATCCAATAATTTTACATCCTAGAAAGATTTCACCAAAATACCTGAGAAAAATGTCATACTAAGTTGAATTTCAAAATAAATTCTTTAAGTTATATTCAAATGCTGAACTGATAGCATTTCTTCATATAAAAAGATAACATACAGAGTAGAATTGTGTGTTTTATTTAATTTTCTCTAGAGAATATGCTAGAAAACAAAATATAAGCCTAGAAAAAAAGGAATAACCCAGATTGCTCCTTATTGTTCCATTTTACGTTTTATTTAATACTTTTTTTATTTAATTGCTGGCTACTTCTTTGTTTCAACACACTCTGATTCTTATTACAAGGATATAATTTGGAATTGTAAATGGGATCTCTAGAAATTGAGGTTGTTTGTCAAGGCTTGCAATTCCAGAGATTAACACTATGTGTCAGTTCTCTTCCTACAACGTAAGTTTTCAATTAGTTTTGTTTCTTAGTTGTACATATTTAATCGAGTGAGGTCTTTTTTTCGTGTAGATGTTCATGTGCTGCATTAATTTAAGACAATAGAGCAAATAGTATGAAAAATAAGTTTGTTCCAGTTGCTCCTATCCTAGTTGCTTCTGAGAGATCCCACAAAGAAGACTTTTTTACATGAGAGCTAACAAAACAGCACCATTTTTACTTTGTCTTCTAATAGCTGTGTATTTTTAAAAATAATTTTCCTATTTTCTTTGTAGACATCAGTGTTTGATTCAGGACCATTTCTGGGATTTATTTTCAAATTCGCTTTGCCTATTGCAAATTAGGCAAACTTACATGAACTGGCATAACTGTTTTCACTTAGCAATTTGGCAAAAACATTCTTTTGTTATTATTGTTGTGGGCTTGAACTAGGGGGTTGGGTGCTCTCCTTGAGCTCTTTTTCTCAAGGATTGTGCTCCACCACTTTGAGTCATAGCTCTATTTCTGGCTTTTGAGTGGTTAATTGAAGATAAGAGTCTCTCTGGGACTTTTCTGTCTGGACTGGCTTTGAACCATGATCTTCAGATCTCAGCCTCCTGAGTAGCTAGGATTACAGGCATGAGCCACCAGCGCCTGATGGCACAATCATTCTTAAGTAGAGATTTAAAGTAAAATTTATCACATAAACCAGTGATGATATGCTAGGACAGCTTCCTGAATTACAGAATGTAGGGAGATTAGTGATGTCTGTCAAAGGTGGGGACTTGGGACATTGTAACACCTGCCAGGTATTTGTCATCCCTATTCTTGAATGATAATAAAACTCACAAGTTATAAGTATTTAGGAAAATGAAAGAATAAGTACACTTTTTAGGCAAATGTAGGGCATGGCATCTAAGAACCTAAACTCTAATCTATATGGCCCTAAACTTGATAATGAGGTGGCTTTTAGCTTTGTAGCTGTAATTTACTCAGTCTAATAAAAAAGCGGTTTATATCCATATATATATATACTGATACTACTGAGTTTTGATTTTCCTAGAACTGAATATGAAAGCTGCATTAAATAGCTTAATTAAAACTCATAGCTAGAACAATTCTTCACCTAACATTCAGAAAAAGCCAATCTGTTTGGAATAAAAAATGTGTAAAGCTACAGTGGACACAACACAATGATACAAAGACAGATTTTGAAAACTAACTGAGACATTACAGCAGACTATAAAACATGAAGCTCAGATTCACAATAACAGCCCCTCCGGAGAACTCTGAAAAAAGAGAGAATAAGTTGTTTTTACCTCATTGGAAACACCAGGAGAATGATCTTGAACATAGTCCAGAGCCTTTTTAGGAGGCTGGGTGGAGACGGAACCACATAAGCAGAAGTTCAGAGATGGAATGGAGGAGAATCAATGGCAGCAAGGAGTGAACATGGAGAGAAGGTGACAACAGTTAGAAATTGAGTGTTGAGAGCATCAGATACACATACAGAGGAACACAAATGGAGCAAAATGGGGTAGCCTAAGAGGAAGAGTACAGTGTTTGTAACTATTCTCAAGCACTGGGCAAAATTGCTGGTGTTTGATTAGTATATTTATAAAACTCATCTCATCAAATAAAAAAATGAATACTCCTAGGCTTTGGCCACAGAGGGATGCAAGTACATTAAAGAAACATTAAAGGAGCAAGTGGAGAGCATGCTAGTCAGTTTCCCTTGTGTGGCTGAAAATGATGATAGAAAATGAGAATCCTTTAGGCTCAGTGCAGAAATTGGCATAGTCCCTATAGACTCTGTCATCAGTAACAACACATATAAAACAAAGCAATGCAATGGATTCCCTCTGAAATAAAATGCATTGATAGTGATACTAGGATACAACTTAGAGAAAAATAAGAGTAATATTTCTCTTATTAAGTTCTTTGTTTATATTTGTTTATAATCATGTTTGATTCAGTTTGACAAAATGTAATGAATCTAGACAAATGTCTTTACATTTTTAATGGATAAAACCCATAACTACCCAGTATGTAACAAATGATCAGAACAAAGTATGTATCTTAAAAGTATATCATGGGGTCCAGGAATGATCAGAAACCTCTGACTTCTACTCAAAATTGCTTTACAGTGTAGTTGACACGTTTTGAACAGTTGAAACCTTATAAAACATGTGACTGACACATCAAATTCACTGCTTTTGGCAGGTATAACTCCACACTAAAGGGAGTTGTAATTTCAAGCTTGAGACCAAGCAATTACCCTAAGGTTCAATCAGGAAATTTTCTCTGGTGGGGGTCTGGGAATAATATAATAATGGCTTTCACTACTAAGACTAGAAATAAAGTTCCACAGGAGTTTCTGTTTTTTTTCTTTCTTTATATTCTTATTGTTAAATCTGATATTTTATAGTAGGAATAATCTGGTAGTATATTAGAGTGATAATTGCCCAAAAGGTGGGTTTTTTTTGTTATCATTAATGGTTTTTAACAGGCTTATGATTAACTTCTCATTTTGTGAGTTACAATTTTGGGCAAATTTCTTGATCCCTTTTGGTCCACTTTATTCTTATTAGAGTATTAATCTAGTGAATCAGAACCAAGCCCAGTACTCTCAAGTGGTTTGGTGATTCCTTAGCACATAGTAACCATAGTAATTATTATAAATGGCCATGGCTTATTGTTTGAAGTAGACCAAAATGAACTGTAAACACATACCCATTTTCTATAAAGTTTTAATAATTCCTAAATATTCCAAGAAAGAAAGTACCTTAACATGTTAAATTTGCAATTAATTAGATATAAAGTAATTCCAATTGTGATTTGGTAAAGCCATATACGAGATGTGAGGCCACGTCGACTCATCAAAGCAGAATGATATTTGTGTGCATTTTCTGGGATCAGCTCTTTTCTCTGCATGACACACCTCCCTCTTCCAATAACGATATATTTAAAAAGCCAAACAACATTCTCCTATTTGTCTTATAGTAATAGGCTAGCCTCACTTACCGGGCGTCCAAACTCCAGTTCTGAAAAGAATTTATACCAGGGCTCATTTTCTAAATCTATGTCATCTGGATTTATGCGATCAGTCTAGAGCAGATGTGAAGGAAAAGGGAAGGAAAAGGCACACTGAGCGAAGTGAGGGACCCGGCGTGTGATGAAAAACACCGTGCATTCATTCACACACAGACCTGCACCCGCTCTCATTCCCACGCACCTCAGCAGGAGAGAATGGAAGAAGCAAAGTAAAATGAATAACATTAGGAGATGAAGGTGAGTGCCAATGGCTCTGCTTGCATCCCTTGCTATTTCCTTGGCTCACCATTGCTAATCCTCTCCTTGGCTTGTTAGAGGAATGGAAAATTCACCAGGGCAGGGACAATGGGCCTTGGGTTGTTAAAAATACTCGGAGTTAAAATGGACTCAATTCAGGCACCGAAGGGCTTTTTTGGGCCAGTCACTCCATGATCCCTCTCCCCCTGATGGCTGACTGGCCGTCTCAACACAAGGGGTTGAAATCTAGGGACAATTCCCTCCGGAGGAGAAGCAGGCATCTGGGGAGCCCTGGGGTGGGACAGGGAAAAGTGGGGCGAGGAATCAGAGGTAATGGACAGGTCTGTTGGCATGATGGAGACTCTCCAGGTCCTAGTCTCAAGAAAAAGGGTCAGCCTGGCTCAGTCTGGCTGAGTCTGACTGGCTCAGTTTCCTTAGCCCTTGGACAACAAGCAGGCAGGCAGGGGTGGGGGTGGTGGATTGGAGAAGGAAGGAGCTCACCCGAGTGGGAGAGAGCGCAGGGCCGCAGGAGCCAGGCCTGGGGATGGCACTCCGGGGCGGAGGGGAAGGGCTACGTAGCCCTTCTCCCACTTCTCCGTAGGGTGAGCTGGAAAGAGGCTTCCGGCCAGGTTCCCTTGGGACAGGTGTCGGAGATGTTGGGAGAGGGGGCTGAAAAAAAGAGGGGTGATGGAGATGCTGATTGATTAGACACTGATTCCATGGGGCAGGGCCTTGTCTCCTGCTTTAAGTCTGGGAGAAAGGAAACAAGCAAAACAGGCCGCAATGGCCCCTGGTGGAGATGGAGACGAGATTTCTCAGGGATGGTCTGGACCACTGAAAAGATAGGGAAGATCCGGATCTCCTGGAGAGCGAGGAGAGATCTCTTTTCCTAAGATACCTCAAGATGGACCTTTTACATGCCTACTTTGGATAGGGGTGGGAGGAAACAGGACTTTCACAGTAGGTTCGGTACATGGCTAGAGGCCCAGAAGGAGTTGGGGTGCAATCCCATCTTGGCTTCTGGGTCTTTCTGATTTAGAGAAAAATCTAATTCTTATGATATATGTGTGTATATATATATACATACATACATATATATATATGTATATATACATACATACATATTGCTCAGATCCTCAGGGATTTTCTGAATGTTGTAGTTAAGATGGAAAAACTAAGGGTGTTAAAACAGTTTGAGAAATTCTATCCAGTTTCTTCAGTAATAGAAACCAGACACCCTTCCATAGCCCAGTAATATTCTTAATATATTCACATAATACATACTTGGCTAAATTGATCCAAACCGTAGATTTTATATAAATCCTGGGCACTTAAAGTGATATATGTGCATTGCTACTTCTTTGATATTATTACGTGAGCTTAAGTAAATGTGATACTACTGAACTATATAGTATATTAAGTAATAAAAGTTCTGAAAAATTATTTGGTTCCAGAAAAGCTGTTTCCCCTCACCAGGAGACAAACTGACTCTAGGGACTTATTTCCAGAGAGTTCTTAAGCCATCAGTACTTTGAAGCCATTCCATATTATTTTCATAGGATTCCAAGTCTTCCAGTTCGTAATTACAACTCAGATCTGAAAGAAATGCTCTATAACTTTTGCACTGTTGGAAGCCGTCAAACATTCCATAGTCCAACAAAAGTCACTATTTGACATGAACTTGTTATAGTGTTTTATTGACTTGTTACATTTATAATAGTCTTGATAATGATACATAGTCTAGGTTGAGTGATAAATTATACTCCAAGTGTTTTCTGTGAGGTAGCTTAGTCTTAGTGTAGCTTAGTTTCAGTGCTTTATAATAGAAGATTGTAAAAGTAACTACACACAAGGCTAGAAAACTTTGAGCATTGTAATGTAATAGTGCAAAGGTCTAACTTATCCAACATTTGTAGTGATCATTATAATGACACAAAGTGTTAAAAGCAATATAGCCATGCACTTGTACAGTAGTTAGGAAGACACTGCAAGCTGCTCTTTCTCTGATCATAGTAAAGAAATGCACAGAAAGAATATTCTATCCTACATAGGAAAATGTTGCAGAAATCCTGAGATATTTTTCCTTTTATATGCCAGTATCATTTTTTACTTACATTTAAGAAGTAACAGGTTCATAGAAAGAAAATATTCAAGTAACTAATCTACTTTAGAATTAATTAAAAAATTTATTTGGTAGCTGCAAAGGCACTAAGACATGACTATTTATTGAAAATCATTTTACTTCAAATATTTTTTAGCTTATAAAACTAATTTTTATTGGGTGACAGTAAAATAATAGCAATTGTATTTATTTATTTAGTGTCATTTGTTTTTGCACAGAGGTTCACCACTTTACCTATACTTATTGCAAATATTTAGTCAATTTTATTTATTTTATTTTTTTATTTTTATTTTTGGGTCCGGTCATGGGGCCTGAACTCTGGGCCTGGGTGCTATCTCTCAGCTCTTGAGCTCAAGGCCAGCGCTCTGCCACTTGAGCCACAGTGCCTATTTAGTCAATTTTAGATGACATATATTATTTCAGAGGATTGTTTTTCTGGAGCTGTTTCTCAGCTTCTTAACATTTGAAATTTCTAGTGAATTTTTCTCTTTAGAGAGGCATACTATTTCTTTCACAGGAAATTAAGCTCTAATTGTTTCAAATGCCATATATTCTCATATTGATGTAGTTACCCATTACTAATCCTTGATTTTTATGATCTTTGCTTTCAGGCACAGTAATTTGTTTAGCTAAGGAGGGAAGAGAGAAACATCTTGGAAGATACAAATTTGCTTAAAAATTTAAACAGCAGAGGGCAGTAATGTGACTAAACCCAGAAGTGTAGCTATTTCCATTCTAACTTCACTGCGACTTGCACCTTAAGAAAAATGTACAACAAATGAATAGATTAAATTCTGGTCCATCAAATCCTTTTATAAAAAAATATGGGAAAGGGATGAAAACATTTATCATTCTACATCATAGTAATCTCTTAATAATTACATGCTTCTCTGCTAAAATCCAACTTACAGGATGCCACTAATTAAGATCTATGATGATAAATAACAGAAAAAAAAACACCCTAAGTAATAATGACCACTCATTAATAACTTTGGGACATGGTGAACCATAGACACATGAACAGAACCTTTAAAGAAAGTCTAAATGGCAGGACTGGAATGGAATTGACTAGTTGAATCTTTTAAATAATATAAAAATTAAATGTAGTATGCAGCAGTTCAGGGCTACTAAAAGGGCACACAAAAACCTCACAGTGATCAGTGAAACACAGGCAAACAGGCAACCAACAGAAGTGGATATATGATAATAATCTCACTAATTCAATAGTTCCCTCTTTAATACAGAAGTTCCTTTGTGTCTTGTATAAATATTTACACTAAAGAAAAATTGCATTTTAGCTATTCATAGGCCTTTGATGCTTATCTTTGTCTGATTTATTATTATGTGTAGACTTGGTAATTGCAGGGAAAGTTAACATTTCCATTTTAAAAATTTTATTTATTTTATTTATTTTTTGCTTGTGTGATACCAAGGAATTGAACCCAGGGCCTCATGCATGCTAGGCAAGCACTCTACCACTGAGCCACCTTCCCAACCCTTATTTTTTTTATCTTATTAAACAGAGTTCCCCAAAGAAATACTCTCTTAAAATTAGAAAAAAAGTTAGCTTAGCTCCTTTTTAAGTATATACAACTTAGATGAGATGTAAAGCCTTTTATTCTATAATTTCAGTAAAGACTGTTATAATTGTCTCAAGATAAATAAACTGTGGAAATATGTTTCTGACTTGTGGAAAAACCAGTTAAGCTCCAGGTGACTAAAAAGTTTTTTTTTTGCATCAAACATTAAATCTACATATAAATCTATGATAAAGTGAATATTTATGTGCTTCAAAGAAGTGCCCTTACTTTCTATTTCTTATTAAAGAACATAAATTCATATGCCACGGATGCCCAAAGAAGAACTGATTTTTGGGGGGGGCAGGATTTGGCAAGATATTTGCCTAACCAGTGTTGCCCTCTCCACTTCCCTTGTACTCCAGGGTAAGAGGGAAACTGTGAGCTACAATTATTAATGACAGAGTGTTGATTCTCCTGTATACTTTGATGGAGCCTCATTGGACCTTTTATAACTGGAAATGTGCAGATTTCATTGATGAGTACTAGAATAAAGATCCAGTCTTGCCCACTAACTGCAAAGGTAAAGCCTATACTCATTCCTCATGTTATACCTGACATTGTGCTAGGTGTGAGACACAAGCTCACAGCAGACAAGATCCCTATGGAGGTCACAAACAGGTGAGTTGACTATTACAGCCCAGTGTGGAAAAGCTATGAGCGTAAGGGACCACAATTAGCTAACAGTTCACAGTTGGGTCAGCTTAAGCCTAGTATTGAGAAAGAACAAGTCCAGAGAGAAAATGGGACTAAGCTGGGACCTAAAAGACGGGATGAACTTTCCCATGAGAGAGGAGAGGTGGCCGCAAGGGCTTCCTGGAGAAGAGAAGGCACCATCAGAAGTCCAGCAAAAAGGGGATTGAAAGTTCTGTGTCTGTAGCACAAGGAGGGAGGAGGGGGGGGAGAGAGGTGAAGCTGGGGTCATATTGGTCCAAAACATAAGGCTGGTTTTTTTTTAAATAATTAAATAAATTATGTGAGGGGTTTGGATTTTGCAAGAAGAGGAGGAGCAAATTTGGGGCTGAAGATTTCATACAGATTTTCTCAAGATTTCTCTAGAAGTGGTATGGACACTGGACTTGAGGATTAGAGAAATGGGTGCCATTGTTAACCAGACAATGGGTAATTTTGAACTGGAAAAGGGAAATGGGTAGGATTCGCTGTTCATTTGAAGAGAGAGGAATCCATACGATGCCTAAGAAAATTGGGCAGCTGGAGGGGTTGTCTCAGAATGCTAAAGCACAGTTCAAAAGAATTTCTAGCTGGTGTGTATAACTTTCAAAAATTAGAAACAAAACCCAAAAAGAAATGATCTCATGCTGCCACAAGTAAAAAAAGACACCTTGAAATTCCTAAGGCTTTCCCTTTGCTGTTATGTCCTCTTCATCTTGTATGGTCATGACACCAAGTTCCTCTGTCAACTACATTAATATGTAGCTGGTCTCTGCCACCTCACTGTTGATCAAGCCCTTTATGTTTCTGATTTATCCAGGCAACTGGGATTAATTTAAGATTGATTAATTTAAGATGTGATTAGACATCTATCTGATTAGACATATATAATAAAATTAGACATCTGTGTGCATATGATATATGTCTAATCATATACTCGAAAGATTAGTCCTATAACAAAAATACTTGGTTCAAATAATGTACATGACTTATTCAATCCATTTTCATAATACTGGCACCAGCAACTTCAGGAGAAACAGAAGGCTTTTTTTTTCCTATTGCTCCATAAGATATCCATTCTTTTTTTCCTACCACATTTATAGGTTCCTTTTACTTTTGTTTTTCTATGACTGTAGGAATTTGAGTTTCTAGTAAAACCAGGACTCCTGATCATTCTTTCTTCTGAGTACCAGTTAAACATACTGATTTTGTATGATAGTTACTTAGGGCTCTGGTTTCTGTTAAACTTAGTCAAATGCACTAATGTATTATGATCTAGCTATTACGTAAACCCATTTATACTGTAAAAAAATTAAACTAATATAAATCTGATTAGTTGGATAGTGACTGCTAGCTAAAGGCTTCCTACTGGAGTAATGTGATATGGTAGTAATCAAGTAAGTGTATCAGGCTTCATTTTACCTGACTTCCCGCATCCCCTAACTATGTGGTCCTGTGGCAGTTTTAGTGCATGTTCAGACTGTTCATGTGTAAAATGGAAATACCAATGCATGTGTTTCATATGGCTGATGGGAATACTGAAATCAAGAATATATTATGAATTACAGTATCTGGTACAAATTAGGTACTCAGAGAAGATTTGGAGCTACTGTTACTGTTTTCGAGCAAAGAACTTTCAAAGCTCTAATCCAAAGACTTGAGGGATGTAGGAATTTCAGTCACAATGATAGAATCCATAAATGAGCTCCAGAAGAGGCACAGTGAAATGCTATAGATATGCCTCTGTTTTAACCATTTCAGGGTTTTCTTTCACGGGTTCTGTCATTGTCCTCACAAATGATTAGAATAGGCATTAAAGTTTTATATTTAAATATGAATATTTTTATGCCATTTTTATTCTAAGTAATGGTAACATTGTGATCCAAGTCTCATCTCAGAAACCTCAGCCATATTGATACTTGATCAAATGATCTAGTTGATGAGTTGTAAGTTTACACTGGAGTCTGAAAACCAGTGGATGTTTTGTTTTGTTTTGTTTTTATCAGGTTTCCTGTTGAAGTCTTGTTAATCACATGTTGGGTATGGTGAGGGTTGGACTTACATTCTACATACGTACATAAACATGTGATTTCTTTGAGACTCCAAAAAGAGTTAACAAAGAAGATTCACTGATTCTGCTCACTGATTCTTTTAAAGTCAGGAGAAAAGTAAGTTACTATGAACATGTTTGTTCAGAAGCAGACTTGATGAGGCAGAGAAAATTGCTGAGTTTTAAAGAGAAGAGGAAGACATTGATCTCCCCGATAAAACAAAGGCCACAGAAGAAGGAATGGGTGAAATCAAAAGAAAAAAGGTCAATGAAAAGTTTTTTGTTAATGTGCATTTAGAGTAGGTAAGTGGGTTTTTATCAGATTTATGTGTCTTTTTGTTTGCATAGGATGGAAATAAGTGAAAACATATTGCCAAGTGAAATTATTATCTTGATCCATTAGCATGGCAACCAATCAGGAAGCTTGAGGCTTGGTAACCTGAGAGGGATTTAATAAGAATCAATTAAACAAACTTGTTGGAAAAATATATTTAGAAAATATCCTCTTAAAGGAAAGAAATATTAAGAAGTCAACGTGGAGGCCAAGGAATGGACCTACCAGAGTCTGTATAAACTAGCTAGATTAATTAATGATTTTTCTCATTAGCAACCTGTAACCAGTTAATGTTACATTTATCAGTGCTTAAAAAATATACCCAATCCCATAATCAGGCATAGTTGATTATATGTTGGTGAACTCTTCCTAGGTATGTATACCCATACATATATATATGTACAAATATATACACTCAATTCTGAGACAATAAACAAATCGTGACTCAAAATAAACACAATTTCTCAATTATATGAGACAGTAAATTACCTTTGTAATAATAATAATAATAATTGCTATGCAGATTGAAATTCAGGTTTGTTGGCCTCACCCTATGGTATGCTAAAGAACGATGAATGCTTACGGGTCTCTCATGCTGCAGAATAGATGACTTCCCAGGTTCATATTCAAAAATACTCCTTGGTTCAGACCGGAATTTTCTGGTGTCCACTTTTCTGTCTGGAGGATCCCAGTCATGCCTAGGAATAGACAATGAATCACACATTAAAGTGATCTTATGGGCTGAATGTGATTGTGTAATACCACTCACTATCAACTTTCAAAGGTAATTTTAGCATGGCTTAAAAACTAAGCTTAATTTATGATAAATGTCACATTTATGTTTTGCTTTTTTAAATTTATTTTTTCATGTGTGTGTGTATGTGTGTGTTTGTGTATGTGTGTGTGTGTGTGTATTGCTAGCTAAAAACTCAATTGAAGGCTTGTAGACATGCAGACAGTGACTTCTTATGGACTACCTGGGTCAATAATGGCAGCTGTGTGTGTTTGCATTTAAAGTAAGTTGACAATGTGCTCTGTGGAGCTGTGAGTTTAGTCTACCACTATGTGATTGGCTTATTAATCCACAGAGACAAGGAATCAAACACACACACACACACACATACACACACACACTATTTGGTCTTACTTCTTGCAAGTGGCATTTGCAAGAAGTGTATTTGCATTATGAGATGTATGGAGAACACTTGGATCAGCATGCATAACAACAAGTAGAGTGATGGGGGTATCTCTTTGGGGATTAGCTCCAAGACACTGGAGTGGAACATCTTACTGGAATCTGCTCTTTTCCTGAACTACTGGCATTCAGAGGCTATTGAAGAAGGACTTCCAAGTAAAGCTTCAATGATAATTTCAACTCAAGCATTTCCTGGGCAATTGGGACTAAAGAGAAAGGTTTCCTTTGGAGGAAGAAATGATTGATTACAAGTGCTTTAGGAAGGATTTTGTGACTTTATATATTGGGGAAAATTGATTCCATGGAATGAAATGGAATTCTAGCCTCACAGTATGCTGGGAATAAAATCCTCTTGCTGTAAGCAAGAGGATTAGAAGCAAGTCCTAGCTTTCTGCCCAGGTTTTTTTTTTTTCTTAATGAGCTAAACTTAAAGTAAAATTTCTGTTTTAGTTTTCCATCCTTATAAAATACAGAAACCAACTTCTCTCCTCTTTCTTCAAGTAGAATCTAAGCTTTATAATACATGAAAACTCTTTGTGTTCTTTTTAAATAAGGTATAATCATATTTCTTCCCCCACATCAGAGGCTGAACACAGGGCTCTGTATATGCTTTACAGCTGGCACACTACTACTTGAGCCCTGCCTCCAGTTCAAGTTTTTGCTGGTTATTTTGGGTACAGAGCCTCCTTTGCATCTTAACCTCCTGAGTAGCTAGGATTACAGGTGTGAGCCACTGGTGCCCAGTAGGATCAACTCATTTTTTCTGAGAGAAATATTTTTTACTGTCATATAGGACAAATAATCCATTCAGCTCTGAGTTAATTTGGGTCATTGTTTAGTAGCAAAGATACCACTTTAGATATAGGCAACTATTTCTAAGTTTCAAGAAATCATGTTTCCTAAACACAGAATTCATTGTGAGATGTGTATTAAAATGAGAATTCCTTTATACATGTTATGAATTTATTTTTATATCTTATACCTTATATGGTTATCAATTACTTTTAATGGCACAATAGGGTGCTGAATGTAATTTTTCTGAAATGTTTGTGATAGAGGATGTTAAAAACTTGTATTAATAAAAATAAGTTTTTAATGCCTATTAGTAAATATAGCACAGGTTTGAGATTCTGGCCAAGTTGAATTTGACTCTTGGCTTAGACCTTCCAGTAGTATGAACTAAGACAAATTCTCTTCTGAAAAGTAGAATTCATCTCATTGGTTGATCTCATAATTAAATGATATAATATAAGATAAGTGCTTAGCTTAGTGCTTAGCTCCTAGTGAACTCTCAAAAACTTTCCTATAGCTAGAAATATTCATCATAATCCCAGTTAAAAATGACATCATAGAATTGTGTTTATAAATATATTTTTGAATGTGAAGAGTAAGTACAAAAAAGAGTAAGTACAAAAAGCTCCAAAAGCTGGTGGAAATGAATCACAGACAGACATTAATAACTAATGACTTATTTAGGATTTATGAATAAAAGATATCTTATTAATAGTCCCAACACTTCAAATCTGTAGAAACCAAAAATTAATTTCCTAGTCTCTTGATAGCAAAGTAGGCCAATTTTTCTTTTTCTATTTCTGTGTGTGTGTGTGTGTGTGTGTGTGTGAGAGAGAGAGAGAGAGAGAGAGAGAGAGAGAGAGAGAGAGAGAGAGAGAGAGAGAGAGAGAGAGAGAGAGAGAGAGAGAGAGAGAGAGAGAGAGAAAGTTTACTTGTTTTTAGTCATCAAATCCAGATTCTGGTGTGTACCTGCTCAGCCACTGAGCTACCCTTGCCAGCCCAAGAACACGATATGTGTATGGCTTTTACTTGCTTTTTGAAGGGCTCAGGGTCCCACTTAAGGACTCCCCTAACCCTAAACAAGTGCTTTTTTTTCTTGCTGAGCTATACCTTCTCTCTCTGATATGCAATGGTGGCTCAAAAGTAGAGATTGTACTCAATGACTTTGAGTTCAACTTAAAGCACTGTGAGAGCATGGCCCACGGTGAAAACATTTGCTACCATCTCGATAAAGGGGCCAACGTGGCCTACGCACAGAACTGTAATGACGTGCGCAAACTCTCTGCGTGAATGAAGCACTGGTTCTTCTACTCAGTGATGGCAGCTTCGGCTTCATCCTAAAGGAACTATAAGTCGCCTTGGGGGAAACCGCCTTACTTTTCTGATGAAGACCGGTCCCTTGGCCGTGGTGGAACCTGTGGGGGAGGCACTGGGGAGGACGCATCCTTAAAGGCATCTGTGCCGTTGTCAGAGTGGCTTTTGGGCAGAGGTCTGTAGGTTTGGGTCTTAGCAGCAGGGTGTGACTGAGCGCTGTAGGGTGCGTTGTACAGACCTACCACCAAAAGACAACAACAGCAACAAAAAGACAAACAAAAAGAAGGAAACAACATTTTAGAAGGGCGTTTACTTGTCTACCCCTGAGAATATCCAATGATTTTGCTCAAGTTTTAGTAAGCATATGCATAATGGCCCATTGCATATTAATAGTTTGATATGTATTTACTAGTCACTGTTAATTACTGATTTATTCTACAGTTAGGCACTGTGTATAATACAGCTTTATCAGCGATCAGTTTTGGGGGATTAATCACAATTCAAACTGATAGTCAGAATAACTTTACAGGGACTTAGCACATTTTCTTCTTGGTCATACAAGCTAATGAATGACAGGCAGGGTTTCAGATGAAGTTTAAAAGAGCCTAGAATTGCTTCAAAATCCCTGCTAATACTTAAAATACTCTCACACATGATTACAATGCAACAAAATATTAAACAAGCTAGATATTGAGGCAGCAGATAGTGAGACAGCATCATCTCTCAATAAACTTACTGTCTCTGGGGAATGAGACCCAAATAGAACATTGAAACTAATTGGTAACATTTAATAAAGACCTAATGAGGAAAATATACATTAATAATGTTAGAAAAATGGTTAGTTGGTCAGAGGAGGTATTATGGAGTCCACAGGCCTGGAGTTAACTTTGAACAATTGATTGGCTTGGAAAGAGGGTATCAGGAACAGCACAAGGGGAAAGGCAGAAGAGTGCAGGACACAAAGCAGGAGAAGGCTGTGCAGGAAAAAGGACTAAATAGAGTTGCTTTGCATACTGTCCTGGCTCTGCATGCACGGTGAACTCTCTTTCAATTCACTAATTACTGATGGGTTACAAACCTCTGTTAAAGAGCTTCTGGGAATTCTAAATTTCCTACAACCTCCGTTTCCTGGGCTAAATCTGTTTATACTCATCTGCTTCTCCTGCAGGTTCATGAACATTTCCACAACAAAAGCAAGTGGATTATAGCTACAGTTACTTTCCCCCCCCCCACCTTCATTCCACAGGTAGACTTCAAGTTTTGAGTTAGATAAAGGAAGCAAGTTTGGTGCAAAATCAGGAATAAAGGTGGAGGAAAGTATTTTAACAAATTTCTTGCTATCATTTGAGGAACACTCCAGTAGCAAAATTCTTAACTTAGTTAAAGGGCCTGAGTACTGGAAGTCAGGTGTCAAGGAGGGAGTGGCTTCTTGGTGTTCACTGCCAGGCTGGCAAAAGGACCCCCAAATGAAGGTACAGCTGGTGGAGAACTGTGACAGTCATGGGCCTGCATTTGGGCTGGGTGCCTGCGTTCTTTGACCCCATGCACCATTTAGAAGAAAGGTGTTGGCTCCCTTAGACTAGACTCAGGACATACTTCTCATGAAGCCAGTACATTCAAATACAAGTGCAAATGCCCGGAATTGAAGTTATTCTATTATGATCACTGGCTACTCTGGGTCAGAAAAGTGGTCCAGCCAAGAAGGAGTTTTTAAAACCTTTCAATGAATGGCTCTATTTTGGAGCAAAAGCCTGGAAAAGGGCACAAAACACTTTGCTTGACTTGTTTCGGGAATTTGACGTAATTGGCAATCCCTCTCTTTGCTGACAAAAGAAGATTTTTATCTGATTTTGTAACTCCAGTCACAGCATGTTCTTTTACACTGTCCTTGGCACTTTGGTGAAACATTCCTGGAGCTGAGAATACACTCACAGTGAGAATGAGTGAGATAACACAGAATTAGTTCTCATACCCATGAGAAAGGATCAATCATTTTGGTTATGCATGCTCTGAGAAAAGAAATCAAGCATTTCCTAATAATAGGAAATGACAGCCCACATGTGTGGTCAGGTAGAGAGGTAAGGCAAGTGGCTATAGTTCTTCCCAACATCCCTGAGCATAAAGTAGTCATTGCAAGCAATCAAAGCCATCCTACCTGCATTGTATGTGTAAGGAGTATTATACATGTCTGTGTCATCATCTAGAAAATGAAACATAAATATTATGGCAATACAGATTCCATCACCTTGTCACAAGACAGTCGAGCTTCAGAGAGATGATACATATCTGCCAGGAAAACAATACATCTTTCCTCATGTATGAATACTATTTTGAATTTCCCAATACTGGCTTTTCCTGAGCCTCTGCCGACTGCCTTTCTGGTCTGTAACTTCCATTTACTGTGCTGCCCTGGTCAAAGCATGTAAAGCCAGTCCTTTGTTCTCCCTTCCCTAGACAGAAGTCTCTTCTGGGCCTTGATGTTTTTTAGTAAGTGATTTAAAGATCTGTTGTCCTATGGAGCAGATAGGGGAGACAAAGGAGCACTGAGTCTGTTGAAGCAGGCAACACATCAGGGTAGCTGTGGATAAGGATGGGCAGAGGCCTAAGACCAGGATGCCTGGCAATTGTCCAAGGCTACAGGCTAGGAGGTTTCTTGGCAGCCTGGGTGAGTAAGGCAGAGGCACAGATCTATGCTTTGAGGGGTAATAAAAGTAGAACAGGAGGAATGCAGATAAAAAGAAGGGTGTGCAGTTTGCAGAGGACCATGGCATTTTTTTTTTCTGAACAAAATCTATAGGAAACGAGTGAATATATCCTTGAGCCCACCAGGGGCACACACATACCTGGTTTGTGCACCATGTGAATCTGCTTGAACATTGTCTTGTACCAGTCCTTCGGCCGGTCCACTGTCTGTAAGAGAGATTATCCCATTGTGACAAAGCTAGTTTCAAGTCAACAATGACTTCAATGTTTTTCTCTCTCTCATATTTGTACCTCTTTCTCTTTTTGTATTTCAGTGCTGGGGATTGAAATCAGGGCCTCATACTTGCTAGGCAAGTACTCTACCACTTGAGCTACAATCCTAATCCGTTTGCTTTTAGTTTGTTTTTCAAAGTCTCATGGTAAACTTTGCCTGTGCTGGCTTTCCACCGTGATCTTCCTATCTCTGCCCCCTCTAGTGAGTGTTCTATTAAGGCATTATTTTTAGAATTAGCTGGGGAATATTTTTGAATCAAATGGTATTCTGATCAGTTTCAATGAAGAGAAATCTGGTCTTTACTAGTCTAATACTCAGTCTATTATCCTAGAGCAAATTAAAGAAAAAAAATGCACAGTTTCAAATTTCTTTGGGTGTTCGATCAAAGAGGATGACCATCCCCAAAAGAGGAGGACTGGGTCTTCGGTCATGGGTGTACGAGCAGCTGCGCTCCCCTGCTAGAACCTACAAACAAGCTCTCAAATTTTGTTTAATCAGGATTTTCTTTAATAGGATACACACAACTTAGTCGAACATCATTTATGTAGACTTTAGATATGAGAGAGACAGTAGGCTGTAGTGGAGAAACAAAATTAACATTCAGTCTTGAACAAAAATTCAAACCTGGCTTGCTTTCATTATAATTTTTAATACCTTCTAGCACTAAAATTGAAAAAAAAATATGAATTGGGGCAAGTTATGCGATCCTTTAAAATTGTACTTTTTTCCTCTTTAGAGTGAAATACCAGTATCTATATTATAGTATTTTTTATAGAAACTGAATGAAATAATGTCTACACAAAAGCTTAGAATAGTTCCTAGAGGGCTGGGAAGGTGGCTCAGTGGTAGAGCGCTTGCCTTGCATGCATGAGGCCCTGGGTTTGATTCTTCAGCACCACATCAGCAAAAAGAAAATAGCCGAAAGTGGCTCTGTGGCTCAAGTGGTAGAGTGCTAGCCTTGAGCTGAAGAGCTGAGGGACAGCGCCCAGGCCCAGAGTTCAGGCCCCACGACTGGACGCCCCCCTAAAAAAAAGAAAAAAAAAGAATAGTTCCTAGAATGTACTAAATGTTCAATAAATAAAAGGTAATCTCAAATATTTGTAATGAATGAATTTAGTTTATTGGACATAATTATTATTTATCTATGAAAGAAGACATACATCCTTATAATCACAATTAAATGTTTGGTTTGGCATGATCTTTATCTCAACTCAGAGACACTTGGGCAAAAAAAGTAATTGTTTTGGGTATAGCTAATTTCGTATGTCAGATTTTCAGTGATAGTTGTCTTGATTAAAAAAGTGGTTGGGGGAGGAGGCTACAATGCTTGATAAGAAATGTACTCATTATCTTGTACATGTAATTGAAACCCCTCTGTACAGTATTTTCACAATAAAAAATTTTTTTAAAAAAATAAAAAAAATGGTTGGGACTGTTTCTAATCTAGTCTTGTGCTTGTTTGAGCATTGGTTTTGATTTTTCACCCTGGTTTTTCTTTCAGAACTGTGGATACTGCATTCTTCATCTGGAAATCAAAGGTGTGGTGCTATATTTAAAGTTATTTTGATCTCTGAGAATAAATGATGTCATCAACTGTCCCACATGGAGAATAAGGGCCAGAGACTTTGTTGTGAGTCATGTCTGCATTTTTGGCTTTTCTACAATGGAAAGCTGAGTTGTTGACTGAATATTTAGTCAAATGGTGGAAACTAGTGGAGGGAGTGGTCATGATGGAGCAGCAGAACAGCTGAAACTTTAAGGGACACTTATCTGCCTAAAAGATTGATTTCTTTCTCATGGGGCATTGTTTCCTTTATAGCATTACAGCAACCACAAAATGAAAATAACTGTATAAAACATTTTCTACCCATAGCTGGCGATAACCACAGAAAGAAGCAAGCAAGTCTAGTAAGTGAGTTATCTCACTGTATATGGCAATGCATCCTGACAGACAGGGTTTCCTCTGCACTTGCTGGAGGGCCTGCTTCAGTCAAGATCTCTCAGTCAGGCCATCTGCTAGCTTTATATGGTGAGCACAGAGATGCCAGGAAACACTCAGTTGTTTGGCAAGTCAGACAGGAAAGTAGATAAATAGGAATACCCACACTCAATGTCCCTTTGGAAAATAAGTACTATGACATTGAAAGCACCTTTTAGCATTGCCGTCATTGAGGCTGTTACGCCTAATATCAAGATTGTAACAGTAGAAGGCTAGTCAAATGGAAGTTTACATCTGCATGCATTGTACACATCATTTTTCCATGGACCCTAACAACTAGGACTGCACTCTGCAGTTGTCTATCACCTTGACTGAATAGACTTCAGTTTTTATGTTCCTGGATTGTGAAATGTCAGAGCTTCATGCTGATTTAGACTGCAGAGACTTCCAAAAAGAAAACAGACTTATTTACTATACACCAGTATATAGTGATTCCTTTTTTTGCCCCTTTCTAGTTTTGAACATGCTCAGATGAGTGTTATATTTGAATTAGAAGAAAGGAATCTTGAATGTTACTTAACTAGCTGGCCTTAATTACACAGTCTCATGGACCTGATCCCTAGTGATTTGGGCTGTTTTTAAGATTGGCAGTAAGAGGCTCACATGAATCACATGAGAAGGAGCAATCTGGAGTGCTGATTCTCTTTATTAAGATAACTCAAAAATAGTAGATAGAGACTCATAGCTGTCTGAGGTTTCTGGATTACTTTACATGAGTCTTTGGCATGGTATACGCTGGTTGTATAAGAGGATACCATGACACAGTACATTGAGACCCTGCTACGGACATTGGGTAGAAAACTAATTGGAAACAATTTGAATCCAATAACCATTGCTTCCTACACAGATAAGGGAGGAAAATAACCTCGGAGATTCCTGGCCTGCTGTGAGGCAGCATTTCTAAACACAATTATACTTGCTCCATAGGGCTGCAAGTACTGAACATGAGGAAGAGAAGCGTCTTTACAGACCTGAACCTCTCTTAGGATATTTCATTGTCTGAGTTAGAGAACAGTTGTAAACAAAAATGAGAGGACCTTATAAGGAACTTTAGGGTTGTTTATATTTTCTAGTTTATATGGGAGAAAAACCAGCATAACATGTTAAGAGTGTATTTGCTTATATATATATATATATATATATATATATGCATGCTTTTGATTTGACAGTTGACAAATATTAAGATGAAAATCTTAATGTTACTTGATTTTTATTAATCATCTTCAACAATTCAGGGTTTCATTTTTTTCCCCTTAAAAACTAGTAGCTAAAAACTTGCCAGTTACAAATTAAGGTGCCTTATGGAGAACAGCAATGGATCATGTTTCCATGGTCATTTAATAATTTAAAAATATACTCAGAGGTTTCAGGTAAAATCTTTTTTTTTCCTTTGGATAGAACTATAATTACATAGGAAGCAATGATCATTGAATTCATGACCTCCAGGGTTGAAAAACTCAACCCACGCCTTCCTGACTCAGTATTTCTATGATATTAGGAGACAAATTTCAAATGGCTAACACTGGAGGCAGAAATCCTAAAAGAGACACAAACATCAAAACACCAGAAACATGTAATCATCCTAAACAAAAAGTCACGATCACTGCCTGAACTTTTCCTGTTAAATGTGACCATTATCAGTTCCAATCCAGACCTCTAGGAATATATAGTCACATTTAACATTCAGGTCTAAGTATCTAACAGGTCTACAAAGCCCAGCACCTGCTGTGCTGATTTACTGTGACATCAACCCTAATACGGATGCTTAGAACAAGCAGGTCTTAACTTTTCTCTCAGTATGTAAAATGTGTGAGTCTCATCCAACAAATACACACTTCAAAAGACAAGAAAACCCCCTCTGTTTTATCCTTAATTCAGTTGGGATGTTTCCAATGTTACTGCAGCTTCCCCCACCCCCTCCCCCTTTCTTTCCCATTCTTCCTGTGCCTTCCCTTCCATGTTTCGCATTCCAGGGAAGCCCCTCTTGGCAACACCTCAGCCCTTTATGTGGGTTCACCAGGAACAGCATATTCAGCCCAGATCCCAGCTCACAGCCCTCCCCCCCTTCCTACCCCCCACCTCCAGTTTCACCTGCAAAGAAGTCGAGGCGATCATCCTGGTTTCCCAGGCTTCTTTCTGCCGACTAGCACAAGCCTCCTCCTCAAGTGGACTTGCCTGGCACCAGCAGCTGCCTGCCCAGGCTCTGCTACTGAGGAGCTGTGCCAGAAGAGGCTGCCCCAACACACTGAGCAATGCTTTGGCAGGGTTTAAAGACTAAAAAAGAATTAATAAAAAAAAATCCCAACGCTTTCACTGATCATCCGGGGAGGGAGCGCTCTCAGCAGGCCCAGCTGAAGCTGGCCACTGGGTGTGTGCGGTGCCTTGCTTCCTTTAGCGCTTCCTGCCTTGCTCCAGCTGATCTCGCCTCGCTAATACTCCCAGTCTCCTGGTGTTAACACACATCCATTTCAAGAAACAAATCGCTGGGTTCTTTGCAGGGCATGTGGGAATTCATGCTGCCAAGAGAATTCACTATTTTATTTTTGTGGTTGTTTTTGCTGTTTCATCTCTGTTTCTATTTTCTCTCTATGGCTCTATGTCTCCTTGGTAAACAGGTTTTTTTTTTTTTTGAAAAGAAATGTCATTTCATAAAAATCACAATGTTCGTGATCTGTAATGCAATGGCAAACCGGATTGCCTGACTGTCTTCAGTGGACAGCTCTGTGTCTTTGTGGCAGAGCGTAATACTCACGGCAGCTCAGATAGCTGGGAGGGCATCCTCATTATGTAAGACCCCAGGCATGCACAAAGCCGCGCACAATCCACCCCAGGCAGACGCCCAGGCTGGCCTTTCTCACCGTTCTAATTGCTGTGGGGATTCCAGACTCGTCCACCGGCCCGATCCCCGGGTAATGCGGGGCTTTGATGACTGTCACTCTCTTCTCTTCCTCCGACGATCTGTACAGGGGGACTGGGCGGCCTGTGGTGCCGTCCAGAGACTGCACATGCTGGGAGGATGCTTCTGCAGAATCTGGGCCGAAAACACATCGTAAATTAGCGGAGCCTCTTGAACCTTGCTGCCCATTGTCCTGATTTCCATGACCATGTTTTAACACGCATGGATCTTATTTTTGCCCCACTCACAGGTAGATAGATCGTGTAGGTGTGTACCGGACAGGCTTAAAACAGCAAAGGCCTCACCGTCTTGTACAGAACGGTGGGGAGAGAGTACCGTTTGGTGAGTGACTAAGTGATAGTCACGTCTGAGGAAGCACTTTACTGTGTTTCAGTAACCTTGGGGTAGGGGAGGAGGAGGGAGAGGATAAAAATCAATTTTATGGATGCGAAGCCCAAGTCCAGACAAGTTTAGTAATTTTTCCCGGCTCCTAATTTATACAAATATTAATCTTGTGAGATTGCTGACAGCTATTTTAGAAAAAGCAATAAAATGTACTTTGAGAAGAAAAGATTAGATTATTGAGCCAATGACAGATTTCATTAAGAAAACAACAACACAAATCACCTAAAAGTTTTATGTTCAATTCAGTCTGGTACCTGGAATTTTAACAACTAAAAGGTGAGAATGGAAGGGTCACAATTCCTCCTTAGCCTGGGCAGAGAAGTCTGTGTGACTCCTTCTCTATGGAGAGATGCTGGACACGGTGGGGCGGGTGTGTGAGGCACCCCTACCCCCACCAAGCTCAAAAGTGTACCCGGATGGGAAGTGAGACCCTATCTCTATCTCAAAGTTACTAGCAAAAATCAAGACTGGAGGCATGGCTCAAGTGGCAGAGCCAATATAAGGACCTGAATTCAAACTCTAACAGTGGAACAAATGAATTATATAACATTAATGTGGA
The DNA here is from genome assembly GCF_024711535.1 of Dipodomys merriami. Lineage (NCBI taxonomy): Eukaryota > Metazoa > Chordata > Mammalia > Rodentia > Heteromyidae > Dipodomys > Dipodomys merriami. The sequence goes on along the minus strand of NW_027202493.1, from coordinate 21,952,068 downwards.
GGTGAAGGATTATGAATAACTTTTAAAATGATTGTCATGAACTGAATTTTATTTAAGTATCCAAGATAGTCATGATATCTTTGGTTAGGCCTTAAAATACCAAAGCCATGACTTTTTATCTTTTGAAGGAAATAATTTATCTGAGGATATAAACTAGATAAGGTGGAACACATTTCTATCTTCTTGTTATTTTCATTAACTTCCAGTGTACTTTCAGAAATAACAGAAAGCACAAATATGCACTATGCCTTCCATTTACTCTGAGTGCAAAAGTACTTGGAAAGATCAACATACCGTCATCCACCTGACACAATTAGTAATATGACTTCCTGCTTTTCAGCAGTTAATGTCAAAATTTTAGAGACCAAGAATGACACTTCATTTACACAATTTAGGTCACAATTTGGCAGGTGGACCACTTAGGAAGTTCTTTTACAAATGGAAACAGAAAAGCCTTTCTATACTAGGATAGGATTCATTTACTTCACTCAAACACACATGTATATGAGGGGAATCATGCACAAAGATGATATAATACATACACATGGATTTTGCATGAAAAATTTATATAAAGTAACTTGAGTAAGCATTAAACAAACTTAACTGGTTTTTCTGTACTATGTATTAAACACAGGACTGTGAGCATGCTTTTCTCAACTTTATAAGGATAGAATTAAGATCTCTCAGCTAGTCCAGTGACTACCTCCCAGCTATTCAGGAGTCTGAGATCTGGAGGACTGGGGTTCTAGGTCAGCCTAAATAGAAAAGTGTGAGAGGTCTAATCTCTCTATAACCAACAAAAAGCTGGGCTAGAGGCATGGCCAGCTGAGCAAGAAAGCCAAGCAAAGGTAAGGTTGTGAATTCTAACCCTGGTACATCTTCTAAGATAAGTATTACAACATTTAAAATAGATACTATTATTATAGCTATTATTTACTTTTGTTAGTGTGTAACAGAAAAAATTTCTTATTACATTTTTGAAAAGAATGGATGTGGCTAGGACTAAGAATACTTTAGGTGCCATTGGCTATAAAACATTATCTTTTCCAAGCTATCCCAAATTAAGAAATGATATGATTTTCGGCTCTGATAAACTACTTAATTCCATAAAAGGACTGAGTACTTATTATATACAAAGTCTTACCCAAAGCAGAAAGTATCAAATCTATCTTCACCTATGGTTCATAAGATTGTATAAACAGCATATGAACTGGAAATGAGCTATTTAGTTATTATATATGGCTCATTCACTGATTGATACCTTTACAATTTTTTCTCTTCAGCTGAATATAAAATTTACTGAGTGAGAGGAGACTTACAATTTCTTATAACTGCTTCCCCTTTCCCAGCCCTAATCAACTGGAATTCGTTCAATGTTTATATAGGGAACTTCTCTTTCTGTTGTATAACTTCCATGTAATCTATCTATTGATACGGTCCAACACCAAAGTCTGTTTATATTTGTGTGGTTTTATATTTGTGTGAGCTAAAATTGTTCATGACTACCAGCAATGGAATGAAGAGTTACATTTTGATCCTAGTTATTTGGGAAAATGTTATAGCTAGAATAATGGACGGCATTTTACTTTGTATATGTGATAATGCATAGTTCCATAAAAAAAACTGGATAGAGTGGACTCCTATTAGCACACCAGACTACATGCTGATTGTTAAAGGGGAAAAATTTTGGCACAAAAAAATTCTAGTTTCTTATACTCCAAAAAAAGAGATCATTATAGGATGCAAAGATGGTTCCCAGGAGTAGCATTAGAGCCGGCACAAGTATATTTAGACTTCTTTAATGAGTCCCATGGCTATATTTAAAGTCTTAAAGAGATTTTTGTTGACCATCGAAGCTGGGTTCCACCATACACAGGCTGAAGACGGATATAAAATGTTTATTAGTAAGCTAGGAGTATCATATTCTTTCTGGGCAGAGGCTGTGGAGTGAAGGGAGAGTGCTTGCTGTGTGCTGTGAACCAAAAAAGTGGTAGAGGCCTGTATTCTAGTGTAGTCTGTGCATTGCGGATTTGTGGGGTCTAGAGGATGCACGCTTTCTTTCTTTTGAGGAGTGTTTGTAGGCTCATTCTCTTCAGCTTCCTCTTTGCTTTGCTTCTTGTTGTTCCAGATGCTTCTAGTTTATCAACCCGACAGAAAGCTTTTCAGTCTGAATTCCCATAGTTCATTTTAGCATTTAAAAAATAATTTGAAGTTTTAATTTTAGAAATATTGGTTGCATTCTTTCCCTAACCTATCGAATGTTTGTTATCTTTACATAGCACAGCATCTGTTCAAGAGTTCATGAAACCCTTAAAATTATATGCTTATTTAAAAAAAAATCTCTAAGTCACTGTAAAAAGGAGTTTCAATTCAACCTGTCAGTTTATGAGTACTATATATCTTGATCCATGTTACCCCCTTCATCATTCTCCCCATTTCTCCACACTCTACCTATCCCCTCAATTTTCCTAGTTCCATTTTCACATATATACATTGAGTATTAGGACTACATTCTCCATTTTTAACAAATATTCATACATCCATTTTTTTTCCTGGAGAAGAATTACATCTTTAATTTATAATTTCTCCAGAGCTTAAGAGCTGTGGAGTCATACTTTCAGGGAGTTCTGTAGTCTCTTTGTCTTTCTATTCCCAAATCCTGACTAATGACTGTGTGACTTGGTACTTTATGGCTTTACTGCTTTGCGAAGCAACCTGTTCTTTTGTTACACAGTGTTAACTGTTAAACAATTCTTACGTTCCATATATATGTACCTATATACACACACATACATGTATATATGCATATGTAGCACACACATATATGTGTGTTATATGTATGTAACATATAACATATATACATAAAACACTTACACTATGTTCTAGAACAAAAGGTCTTCCATCAAGGAATAGGCTGTTTTAATACAAAACTGTTATATGAATGTTCTGTGGGCCACATAAGCTCTTGCTTTCCTAACCACACAGTTTCTCCTCCTCATCTGCAACACGAAATTTCAAATAACCTTCTCTGGGCTCAGACATAAATGCAGGCCTCCTCTCAGCACAGTCAGATGCCCGTTTTCTCCAGGTGAATCCTCGGCTCCAACTTCTCCCTAAGCTAGGGTCGTCACATGGGGGAGTATTGCATGCTCCTTGCATAGGATTGCCACCTGGCTTGGAACTGCCATGGCCACCACAGGAATGGAATGACTCACCGAGGGATCTGCCATGCTGCATGATCATGCTCGAGTTGAGAGAGGCTGGAAGAGAGTAGGCTGACGGGGAGAATGGCCTTTGATAGTAACTCATGGGACTCACTGCTCCTCCAGCGTTGCCGTTCACTGTTACCTGGCTCTGAGAAAAGCACACAGAGTTCCATTACAGCTCACAGTTCCCTGCAAACACCTCTCCTGTAGGTGACACTAAAAGACTGCTGAACAACTGCCAAATTTTTATTCTGAAAACGGACGCCAAAGAGGCAGGGCAGACTTTTTTCACTGTCTCTTTTCTCCCTTCTTTTATTGCTGAAAATCATTCCTACTTGTCAGAGGGCAGCAAAGATGGTTAGGAAGAATGGAAGCTGCCGGCCAGAGGATATGCCTCTTTGCCACCAGAGGTGTCCAATGTCAGTAGGAGTCACTGCCAAATAAATAGGGGGAAAATATGGCCTAACAGTTATGACTTACGCAGTGAGAACATAGACCTTGTCCTGTATACAGGATTTGAAAGGGATGGTCTTTGAGAAGAGGAAAGGGTTTGGTTCACAGACTTAGTCAGGGATATCCTGTGGTGAATGCATATTTCCAAAGCAAGGTGACTAACTTAAAACTGAAATGCTTAGATTTAGATGTCACATAGCAACCTATTCTAGAACAGTCTCTACTTGGTACAGCCTCAAAATGACAGGCGCCAACACTAGTTTCTCCCTACTACAGTCTCATTTAGTTCTCTCCCTAATAACTTTGTTTAGATTGTTGCACTGAGTATTTTATAATCTCAATAACATACATGTCTTGTTGGAGACAGTCACATATATACTTCTTTTATACTTTTACAAGATATATCTTAGTGCTGTTAATATCAATGATACTCAATAGTTTATATACATAAATATATATTAATAGAATTGGATCATCTTAGTTCATTGAAGTTAAGCCCAGTATAATCCATGTACTGTACAGCATCCAGTCCTGTGCAGATTACACACTGCATGCAAATTATTAGTAAGAACATTTAGTCAAAATGACCTATAAACATGCTAACACTCATACATGCAGAGAGAAAAACTCATAATTCATTGAACCTTTTCTACCTATTTTAAACTGATATTATTTACATAGGTTTCACACACAGAAAAGTAATTGCATATTTCTGTGATTTCACTTGAAAATAATTTTTCCTCCAAAATGACCTAAAAGAAACCTAGTGTCAGTACTTTATAACCATGTCCTGTATGTCTTAGGATTGTACTTAATAAATACTTCTTCAAGCTGCTAGAAAATCTTGAGAACTTTCTAGCTGAAGGGAACGGGACATTCAAATAACTGTGAGACACAGGATAAGTCAAAAGCTTCAGGACCCTCTGCGGAATGACTTGGAAAGGTTTGCCTCCTGGCCTGTATCAAGTTTAGTAGATATTTGTTAAGTATAATTCTAGTTTTATTGTTGTTATAATGAATGCTAAAAGCACGAGAATCAATATTTTCATTAAAAATTGTCAAGTTACCACAACTTGAGTATCCCTTATCCATAATTTTGGGGACCAAAAGTGTTTCAGTTTTCATATTCCTTGGATTTTGGAATATATGTATATATGTATATATGTATATATACATACACACACATAATGAAACTTCTTGAGGATGTACCCAAAATTAAACATAAAATTCACTTATGTTTCATATAGGAAGGAATTTATACAGTAGTTTTAGTGCCCCTGTGTTTTGAATGTAGTCTGTCACATGAAGTCAGGGTGTGAAAATTTCCACTTACAGATTCATATTAGTCCTCAAAAAGTTTCAGATTTTGTAGAATTTTTGAATTTGGATATTAGGATTAGGGCTACTTAAGTTGTATGTTACTATGGGGTTACGAAACTGATTCTGAATCCTATTTTGATAGTTTTAATAATATTGAACAGAGATTTAAGTAGTGATTTAAAAATAAAGTCTATTTCTTTCTATTATGGTAAAGTCTATTTATTCTATTGTGGTAAACCAATCCAAGTACTATTGGCTTTTAGAGAACATGTTATCATTAGAATGAAGTAATGATTATGATAAACATCATGGGAAATCTATATATAATACACTGATAATTGGAATCAATTTCAGCCATAGGTAGGTCTAATTATTCATGCATAACTATACACACAACAGGATGCAATAGAGTCTTACAGGTAGAAAATTAAATAGGTTTGTACATGAGTTCATTTACTTTTACTACTTGTCATTTTTTAAAGAATATTCCTTAATGTTTCTGAATTTAAGAACCAATTAAAAAACAGTAGGTCTTGGGAGGGAGAGCCATCTCTGACAAACTTGGTACCACTAGTACCAATGGCTGGTTATCTGTAGTGATGGGGTTAATATTTTAGTAGGGTTAATATTGGAAAATACTATATAACAAGCCATAGGATCAACACTGAATCATTTAAAATGAAATGAAAAAAATAAAACACCCAAGTATATTCCATTTTTTGTAACTGCATGTCTTAAAATTTTATGGCTTCCTGTAACATTTCCCTATGCATTAAAGTTACAGACCTATGGCCTTGGTATGATATAAAAACAATACAACACAAATAAAAGTTTATCAATGATAGAGATCTCTGGGAAGTTCTTGATATCAGTGTTAGAAAAAATTCCCATACTTTGATCTATAATTAAGTTTCATTCAAATGGAAGCCATACCTCCACATTATATACATGAGAATCTATGCCATAGAAGTTTCAAGCACATTAACAACTCATAAATCATTTACTAGTGCGTGGTTAACATATAGACAAAGATATACTATATAATATATGTGGAAACAAAGGAGGAGGCAACAATGCTCAAAGAGAAATGTACTTATTACCTTGCTCATGTAACTGTAACCCCTCTGTACAGCATTTTTACAATAAAAATGTAATATATATATGTGGAAAATGTATTTCTGTAGTAGAAAAGATATCACTGATATATAATATAAAATTATATTCACAAGTTTCCAAATTAGATATAATGGCTTAGAAAAAAAGAATTTAAAAAATCACAGGGTGAAATTTCTAGAGTATAGATAAAATTATTTACATCTTTCCTAAATGACAAAGAAGTTTAAACGATTCAGCAGTTAGTGAAAGAAAAGTAAGAAAAACTAGTATCATGCAGTCAAGTAATCATATAAAAAACAAAGATATCTGAACTGTTTACTCAGGACATATTAATGTAAAAGTGTGAGTGGTATAAATACTGGGCTAAAACTTTTTTAAAAAAATTTAGATTTTCTGCATAATGTAACCGTGGCAACATTTTGATGTAAACCTGTCTAAATTCCTGAGGTCCATTCTTCTTGTTCTTTTAAGATAAATCACGATTGTGCTCACGAGCCACAGCCACAGAGCAAACCACACCATAGCAGCACCACCTTAAGTCATTCCAAACTGAATGAAGGGAATATAAGTCAGATTTTCAGCATAAAGTGGGCTTAATGAGGGTAACTAGTGGATTTCCCTGACAGATGGTATAGGATTGGTTTGCTAATCAACACCTACACGAATATCGAATTGCTCAGCTGCAAAACCAGATGGCAAATAAGAAATCAGTCGTTTTAAAAAAAATGGTGGAGGCAAAGGAAGGAAGAATAATTACATGACTAGCAGCAGGGGTAGTTAAGAGGGTGCCATCTGTCACAGCGGACCTCTGACCCCTCCCCGTCCCTCCCCCCACCCAGGTTGGGGAAGGTGTCTGCTCTGAGCAGTCAGTGGTGTCAGCTTCATCCAGCTGTAGCTCTGCAGACTAGCTGTGGAGGAGTCACTCTCAGAGTGGGAGGAGTGCTCATCCAAGGTGGAGACAGCCTGTGGTCGGGCTGTGGATAAAACTTTCAGGAGCCAGAGGAAAGTGTTTATATAGACAATGCGGATGGCTCTGGAGCTTCTCAAGGTGAAAGAGCTCCAGATTATCAATCATGTTGGGCTGAGCCAATGTCTGGTGAAAAGGTGGACTGGTTCAAAGGCATTCTGGTGTGGTTTGTCTGTGTGTCTGTGAAGCAGTTCCCTCCAACACACTGGCAGTTAAGTGTTGATTCCCAAGCTGTGTTTGGAGAAAAAATAAGAAGAGGTATAAATCATCCAATTAATAAAAACAGCTCTCTTTTGCAACTGGCAGAGAAGGCAGTGCTGGTTTTATTTGCAAGCACTTTAAGGAAACTATATTCAGATGGATTAGGTGCCAAACACACAGCACAGAAGAAGCTTGAAAAACATGAAAATGAATCCAGCCAGTGATTTTTGGAAATGAGACCAGTTTTCACACAGCCCAGTAATGTGAGTTTGGATAACAGCGTGAGTGTTGGCATAATGGAATTTCTTTCTAACAAGTTTTTGTCCTGGTGATGGTGAAATGATATGGGGTTGGCAGAACTGGTTGGCAGATTGGTTGGAGGAATTAGTTTGGCCTTTAAAACAATCTCATAACATAGTTTCTCTTATTGACTTTCCACTGGCAAATTGACTCCCAAGAATAAATCAATATGCCTAATACTACCCCCTGATTTATATATTTCAGCATTCATCAAACTAGAAACAGCCGAGTAGAAAGGGGATATTGGGACTCCTTTCCACTTACTGGGTCTGTTCTTTAATTTCTCTAGAAAATACTAAAAGAATTGCACATTAGAGTGTCCTAGCAGTGTAAACTAGGTGCTTACATGTGAAAGTGAGTGAAGACAAACACCAGCCACTGATAAATGGTTAGAACTACTAATGGTATTAACTCTCAGGGAAAGGAGAAAGAAACTGAAGGAGAAATAGAAGGTTTAAGATTGTCAAAGCTATCTATGTAGGACCTAGCTAAACTTGATGAAGGAAAGGGAAAACCTAACTGGGACAGGTTTTTGTAGCCTTCAGGTACAGTGCTACTGTCTGACCACATATGTTGGAAATGATGATAAACATCAAACTCAATAAATGAACTAAACTCTGAGATTGTTCCCCTTCTCCTGCCAGAATAGAGGTTTTCTTTTAGAAGTGTGTTTGAGGTGGTGCCGATTGTAAGATGCTTAGGAGTATTATGGGATACAAGTACAAAGATGAGGAACGGATGAAAGAGAAAGGTCTAAACTTAGAGCTATTGCTTAATAAAGATTTTTCAGGGTACCATTGGGTGTTCTTGCTCAATCATAATTGTAACAGTCCCTTCTGTCATGCAGACTGTTGGTTTTATAAAAGTCATAACTACATGTTTCTTCAGATTTTTACTACAAAACACCAGGTACTGTTGGCTCATGCCTATAATCTTAACTACACAGGATTCAGATCGGAGAATCTGGTTCAAAGCCAGACTGAACAGAGAAACCTATGAGATGCTTATCTCCAATTCACCAGCAAAAAGCTGGAAATGGAGGGGTGGCTCAAGTGGTAGAATGCCGGCCTTAGGTGAAAAAGTCAAGTGAGAGTGTGAGGTCCTGAGTTCAAGCTCTAGTACCAGCACCCACCTTTGCAAAACAAAAACAAAAACAAAAACAAACCTTTAAAAGTCTCTCTGGGCCACAGATTACTTAGAACTTTGATGAATGTTATTGATTCTTCTCAGAAGAAAACCCACATAAACTTCAGGGGTTTAAAAACACTTGAAAGCACATTTTAAATCTACCTAGGTTAAGAAACTTTATCCCTTCATATATGTGTATATATATATATATATATATATATATATATATATATATATATAATATGATATGTATGTCCTTGTTCTATTTTTTAAGTATTGTTATTTTAAATGTGATACATTTTACTTCTGTGATTTTTAAATTCCTAGGTTTAACTGACAGAATCTTCACCTCGACTTAAAATACTTTATTAGAAATCTATCCCTTTCACTAGTAAATATTTAAATATTTACAAAAGTTTCAGATTTTATTGGAAGTAGAACTATAATATTATAAAACTATAATGATTATAATTTACTATACTCCAATTTTGTCCAACTCTTAATGGACTTGGGCATAAAGCAGTCCCTGGACAGTGTCAGCAGAATCTCTATGCAAATATGAGGTCTTACTTAGTTTCCATATAACCTGAATTTTAAAAAATTTGCTTGTGTTAAATAACATAATGTTAAATAACATAAATGATTTGTCAGCTCAAATGCGATTTTTTCCTTCTAAAATCAGAAGGTAAATTAAAAGACTGGGGCTGGGATGTAGCTCAGTGGCAAAGCGCTTGCCTAGCAAGTGCAACGTCCTGGGTTCGATCCCCAGTACCAAAAAAGAAAAAACAAAAAAAAATACAGTTAAATTAAAAGACTGACATGGAATTGGAATTGACTTTGGCTGGAAACATGTCAAAAACTAAGGTATATTCTTTCTAAAATTGCCACAGTTGTAGATAATCTGATCATTGGTTCGATTTTAAAGTATTGTGTCTAGGAATGGTTTCTAATCCATTCATTTATTCTTCCAAAGAGAATGCCCACAGAAAAATTTCACCTTTGGAGTTTCTGTCACCTTCTCCTGTTATCTTTTAAAGCATAGATATGGACATTCATGAATGTATGTGTGCGTGCATATGCATGTGAGTCTGTATGCGAGTACATGTGCACATGAGTGCATGTGTGTGAATATATGCATGGCTGCATATATGTGTGTGTAAGTTACAGATGAAATACATGCCTCTTAATAAATCACAGTACATTTGAATTTACATAACTAGTTCTGTGAAATCCAGTAGCTGTAAAAGGATTTGAAATACTTCTGAGATTGTGCCCTTGGAGTTCTTCTATATTACCTTGATCTGGACATTAACACTCAAGAAGAAAGAGAACCATCTCAGATGTGATTTCCCCAGAGGAAAGTATGAGAAAAGAAGCAAGATTCTGTGGGAAAAGGAAGAAACAGTTTTGTTTCCCACTCTGGATTACATTGCAACAAGGGATGTTAGCTTTAAACCAGACCCACATGCACACTGCCTTTATTGGCAGAAAAAAAATCATCCTACTTGCTTTGTGCTTTCTTTACGTCAAAACCATTCGAGGATAAGGCATTAGAAGATGGATCAAGGGGCACTAACTTTTTGATGAATCTAAGTTGATTTTTGCTGTCTTTACCTATTCAGGGAGGAGCTAGAAACACCAAGCTTACCTGGTCTTCAGCAAAGAAAGACAGAGTAAGCAAACCTGAACATACCTACATACTAACAGAGAACACCTGTAATTCAAAACCACATTGAGCCACTCTGTCCAAACAAGTTCAACCCAGAACAGGAGAAAAAAACCCAGGGTTTTTTTTTTTTGGGGGTGGGGGAGGGCAATTTAGAGCTCCTTGAGGAATTAAGGAGGCGTGAACTCCAAAGAGGCTGAACATCAGAGGGGGAAAAGCACATTATGTTAGATGCATTGCAAATACAAGAGTTGGCCATGGACCAGGAAGATATTTGGAATACACAAATCAAGGAGGCTATAAGAAGACAGAGAAGGACAAGACTGTGACAAAGTAGAGAAAGCACATCCCCACCAGGGTGGGCAGACTTCCTCTGATTTAAAGCATGGCCGAAGCTAACCCATATTTTCTCTAAAAATCACATGGTCACTGATGATTTCATTGGTTTGATTATAAAGTAATTAAAAATTGAAAACAGGTGTTTCTCAAGGAACATATTTTTGTTTTTGTTTTGACAGTCCTGGGGTTTGAACTCAGGGCTTTGTGCTTGCTAGGTATGATCTTACTCAATGTCAGAACGAGCAAGCAAAGGGATTTTTGTTGGTTTTTTTTTTTTTTTTGCATTTAAAAAATTTGAGTTAATAGCACGCTAAGAAAAAATATCACCCTTGGATTTATATGAAAATCAGTTTTTACCTCCTACCCCAAGATCCTTCCTCAATGCTCTGTCTTTTGACAGGGCATCCTTTCCTAAGTGGCTGGGAAAAGCTGCCCAGCAACTGTGTTTGTACCATGAGAGACCTTTTTCTGGTCACAGCTGTCTGTGTAGAAGAAGGAAAATTCACAGAAGTAAACTAGGTCACTTGGGCTCTGCTTGCATCTAGAAATTTAAATTCTGTGATCCTAAATGCCCTAGTCCAGATACTCAAATGCACAGAGCCAGAGAATGTCACATGTATCACAGGCAAACTAAAAGAAGAAAAAAGGCAGGAAAGGGAATTAGGGAGATACTAGGACTGAGTGGCTTCCTGTCATTCCCTTGGTCCCCTAAGGCTACTTGCATCCCAAGGATACAGGATGGCCCCATGGCCTTGCCATTAAGAACTATCTTAAGCAGAGACCTCCACAGACAAGGTCCTGGTATAACTGGTGGTCTAAAATGGCTGCACAGATACAGGAACATGGATGGAATGTGGCTTGTGAAACAGGAAAGGAAATATGTCTTCTGTATTCTGTGGTATTCAGATTTGGAACATGGTATTACACTTAGGAAGCTGTCTTATTTTCAGAACATTGCAGAAGATGGGTAATAAGTATCAGATGGCATGCAAAACAGAGAGAAGAATCTGCTGGTAGTTGTTGCTCTAGACAGCTCTGGACCTTTGCTTAATCTCCCTTGATCTTAGTAAAGTCCAAAGCCCATCACCTGAAATTTGTGAAAATCCAGTGAGATCAGGCAAATGTTGAGTGCAGTGCCTGGGATATGGCCTCAGCTATAAAAAATGAGAATTATTGGAAGTGTAAAGGCATAGAAGGAGCAGGGATTCTTTGCACAAAGCCAAGTGCAGCAAAGAGAAAACAATTACAAGACAGCTATCATGGAGAAGGAAGAAAATTCTCATCTTTCTTTGTCCCAGAAGATGAATATGTTGAGTTTAAGGAGGGCAGACCAATATTGTAACTACTTTCTGGGAATTTGATCTCATGTTTGTCCAAGCACTGAATTACTGTCTCATATATAGTGGAGTTCTTCATTCAAGAAGGGGCTGATTTTTCATTTGATTTGGAGACATTGAAAGGAGGAATCTATGTGATTTTAAAGTTCATATTGCACACCCAAATACACTGCCTTCTTGAACTTCTCTGCCTTGATCCCATAGAGCAAACCAAGTGAGTGTTCCCTCCCTTCTACATGACAGTCAGACAAATTCTCTTCCGAGTTCCCAAATTAAGTGCAGTAGCAGCTGTGGGAGTGAGGCATGGGCAGATGATTGATTATGTTGTTTCATAAGGGAAGGACTAAGTTTATCCTTCAAAAGCAAAAGACACAGTTTGCAAATTCATGGAACTCCAGGGTGTGGCCTTTTGCTAGCTCTTCAAGCCTCTGGCTCATCACTGAGCTGACATGACAATTTTAGCAACTGTATATTTGTTTTCCCAGTAACAGAAAGACAGCATACCTTATTTAGTGGACTTGCAATGCATAAATTTGTGGGAAGTACATTTAAAAGTTTACAGTATAAAAAACCATACATCAAATTTTTCACATAGGAAGATAATTCCCAACAGTGATCTATAGCTTTCTTTTTACACTAATGGTCAATCTGTAGGGCTAACAAACACACCGATGAAACTTCTAAACTTTAAAAACTTACTTTTCATTTCTTAGCAGGGTGTGTTTCTATTTTTCGTGTTTGCTAGTTTCATGGGAGTCTAATTCTTTACCACAGCATATAGTTGGATGATTCATAGAGAGTACAGTTTACAAGACTTGACATTTACTAAGTGTTTGTGTCAGGGTGTGGAGTGTAAGTATTAAAGATGGAAAGGTCACATTGTAGAAGACCACCACATAGAAAATGATGCCTAACTATGAAGTTTATCACAATAATAAAAGTGGGGAAACTAAATACCCATTGATGGATGAACACACAAAGAATATGTAGTATATTTATTCAAAGGACTATTCTCCAGCAATTACAAAAAGAAGTAAGGCTATGGTTATGTCATGGAAAAGCTTAGAAGATGTTATATAGGGGGTCTTAAACAGTCAAAGAAAGACAAATATGGCATGTTCCACTTATTTGAGGCATCTTCAATAGTTGAACCCATAGAAGCAGAGAGAAGAATGGTTGTTAGTGGCTGTGGTTAGGATACGATGAAGACCATGTTTAAGTGTCGATTTCAGTTGTTCAAGAGGAGCAAGTTCTGTTGAGCATCATCCCTACAGTGTATAGTACAGTGCACCTAAAAGTTGTCAAGAGGTTAGATCTCATGCTATAAGGGCTTGATCAAATTAAAAAAAATCACAGCTTTATGCTGTCCTTTGACAAAGTACTCACAGACTATTCACTCTCTTGAAGCAAACCGTTAGTCTGATGAAATAAATGTGTCTGAAATACACTTGATGAAATAACCTCGTAAACTTATAGCTACCAAAAAGGGCTGTTGAAAATAATTCATTTTCCACTCAGGTGCACAGTTTGGAAAGACGCTTAAAGACTCATCTAGTAAATGGAAGGAATTTCTATATAGCAGATACTATACCACAATCCCTACATACATCATCTCACTCAACCCTCACAGTATCTCTCAGAGGTGAGGGCTATTATTAGCCTCCTTTTATAGTTGAGAACATGAGGCTCAGCCAAGGTTAATAGCTGTACATGAGGTTTGGTGATAATCACATCCTGAAAGAGGCGATTGTGCAATTGCTGAGCTACAGGTGTTTCTGAATTTCACACCAACAGAGTCCCTATCCCCACCTCCAATCAATGTGAGGTCTCATAGCTCATGTTATACTTGCCATTTCAGTAACATCACACAGTTAACTGTCTCTTTTCCTTCATGTTTTCCTTTCTCGGCATCCAGCAATGCCACACATTTTTCTGGATTTCTTTTTCCTTATCAGGACATTGATTTCAATCTCCACAGCTGGTTTTGCTTTCCTAATGTTGGTATTTCCTTAGTCTTAAACCTTGGCCTCTCTCACTTCTATATTCTAATTTTTCTGTTGATCTCACTTAGTCTCAAAGCTACAAAGGCCATCCGTAAGTTGATGAGAGCTTGTATTTCCAACCTGGCTCAGGACACTCTGCTTCTCCTCAGGAGTGTCTAAGAGACACCTCAGATTTTTCATGTTCCCTACTCTAACCCTAATACTTGCCCCAAACTGCCTCTCTCCCCAAAGCCAATGGGAATCAACAGATGGTAATTCTATCTCCCTAATGGAATCAACCTTGACTTCTCTTTCTCTCACATCTCCCTCACACAAGCTGTCAGAAAATCCTGTTTGCTCTACTTAGTAAATATTTGATGAATTAACAAAATGTGCCAAGATTTTAAAATCTTAATTTTGGAGTCAGGCTGATACGCTGTATAATTAAGCCCACTATTTCAGGTCAGCCTGGAGAGTCACAAAAGCATGGAAATGGAAATCTGTCAAACTTAGATTTTCAAATATAATACAGTCATTCTGAGGATATATTAGGTGAGTTAAGCAGTTATAAATATTCCTATGACTTCTCCTGACTCCTGGAGTGACAGGTGAGCCCGTAGTTTCCCCCTATTTCAGGCCCATCTGTAAAGTCTCAGGTTGATTTTGCTCCCTCAGCCCTTGCTGGGATTCCCCCATGTATATCTGCCTTAATCCCCATTGTGTCATGGCCTGTGTCTCCTTGTTTTCTGTGACTGCCCATTTCATAATGACCACTAGCCTAGAGGACACGCCTTGTGGTCACTGAGTTTATATTCTGACTTACTCCCTGCCAGCTGAATGCTGTGAATAGATTTCTCTTTAAAATAGAGATGGTAATCACAATTCCTACCTCATGGGGAGTATGGAAATTCTGTATGTAATTTTACATAATACATTCATTATATACAATGTGTATATAATATACAACATCTAACAAAATATATAATATATATTGTATATACTATATATACAGCTATGTGTATATATAGTATGTATACATTGAAACAATACCTGCATATAGTAAAATGTATGTTATTGTCTTTATCAGCTGCCATTATTATTGTTGTTGTTTACTTATTTCATCAGGGTTCTCAGACGATTTTTACCTTAATTACAAAATTCTCTACCAAATGAATTTTACAACTTCATCAGGTTTGCTGATGAAGGTAGTATTTTAAGAGATAATAAAACATCCACTTTTCTTTTAACTTACAAATTATCCATACTTAAGTTTTCTCCATTATGGGCAAGTGATAGAGATCTAGTGTCAATCAGATATGTGTTTTCTACATTAAAATCTCTCTCTAGAATATATTCTGGATGATATTTCATACCTCAGCTGTAGGAAATAGTGGTATACAAACTTTTTATTTTGGTACAAGTACTTTTTATACTATCAGTAGTACTGCTGTGTTATAATCATATCTTTTTTAGTGGCTGTTGTTTACTGAGTGTTTGCTCTGTCTTGGGTAGCTGACATCTAATAGCTTTATAGTCTTGCTAGAAATGAAGGATTAATGAATATCTCATTTCATGGTTTAGGCTCACAGAGAACTTACTGTGAAGGGCACATCACACAGCCAGTGAATGAGCCTGAATTAAAATCTGTAGTTTATCCTTAAAGCTTACTCTCTTGCATTATTTAGTGGAGAAGCTGATAAGAAGGCCATATGTCTCTTTGAAACAGATAATGTCAAAAGAATGATGCTATGATAGAAAAGCGTTTGATCAGTGTACTATCTGCAGAGCTGAACTGGATAAGTTTCAGTGAAACTGAATAGTGAGCCCCAAAGGCACACTCTGCTTAAAATTAAGATAAATGGCTTCGACCCAATCATATTAGAATTGACAATTATTTGAAAAGATCTCACACCTTTAAATAAAGAGCCTCTAGCAACCAGAAGGTCTTATAGGAAACCTAGAAGTTTTATGACCTCTTGAAAACCTGAAAGTAATTTAAGTATTGAATTGGTTTCAGTTTCTGATGCAATTATTCATACAATAAGGGCTTTCAATAAATATTTTGAAGGAAGAAACTTGCAGAACACAAATTCTGGACAAAAGATCTGTGTGTATTTATTTCATGTAAAAGAGATTTTAAAAACTTGCTGATGAATTTGGTTATGTTTAAAATTATAAGATGGTTTCGTTCTCCTTTCCCTTCATGTCTGGAAACTAATGAAGCAGGAGGTTACATAAGTCGCCCAAACCAAAGGAGTTAGGGTCTCTACCATACACAAAGAAGAAGAGATTGGAAAACATAAGGTACCAGCGGGTAGTCTGAGGGCTGAGAGGCTGTAGTATCTGCAGACTTTTGTCTCGCTTGAGAAGGAGGTGTCTTTGGAGTCTCTGGAGAAAGCTCAGGTAGCTGTCTGTGGCTTTCAGGATTGTGTCCTGAGTGGGGAGCTATCTGAATGGATAGAGATGCTGTGTGTATCTCAGGCACTGGGGTAGAGGGCGGTAAGCAAGGATCATTGGGAAAGGATGACCCTTCAACAGGTTTGGGAAATTGTGGAGTACTAAAGGGGATGCTACTTCCTACATCCTGGTTATGGGTTAGTTTCAAGGCAGAAATTCTCCGCGTTTGAGAATCTTGCATGTATTCCTCCTGGAGATACGGGGTATTTTCAATTGCTGGTATAGGATCTACTGGTCGTGGATTAGTGATTTTCTGTGTATATGACACAGTGGTGTTGGATTCTTCTGAATATATGATTGTCTGGCTAGAATCTTCATTAGAAGGCATGGTTCCCTGAAGAGGTTTTTGGTTCGTAAGGTACTCTGTACAGGAGGGAGTTTGTGCATTAGTTGCGAATGAATCTAAGATGTCACCCTTTGTATGACTGGTTAGCAAGGACCTACAAAAACTCTCTTTTTTGATTGGTAGGAAGGGTTCCTAGATGGTCAAAAGTGTCCAGAAAATATGTTGAAGGAAAAATGGAGAGAAAGTCAAAGTTAGTCATGGAAGAAACCAGTGCCAATGGTATACTTAAAGGTAAAGCAATGTTATAGTTTCATATTTTGCTATGTATTAAGTTGGCTGCATTTCCTTTCCTTTCCCATTAAGAATGCATTTTAACTTAATAGCAATAGTTACCCTTTCAGGAAAAAGTTTGTTTTGTTTTATTTTAGAATATACTATAAACTTTGGCTCCACTCGCCTCCTGGGAAATGATGTTAATATATTTTCTTGGAGCTTATGGTTTATTTATATTATTTTTATAACAATTTTTCCTGAGTGAGGCACAGTGTAACTCATATCTCCAACCCAGAGAGTCCCATTAATTAATATCCTAACTGTTATATAAGACATAGTTATTGAATGCACAATATAGTTATTGCTGGCTTTGTACTCCAAAGCATTAGTTGTCAGCTTTTTAAGAATTAGAACAGATTCTAAATATTATGCTGAAAACTGACCACTTTCTGAGCTTAATTGGGGGAGAAAAAGCCCAAACAACAGAGGAACACCATTTCAATATTCGAAATCCAAATCTGGCCAACAACAACAAAATACAAAAGCAAAAATATATTTAAAACAAAACACTAAGAAAGACATTGCTGAGAAAGAATCTCCAAAGCAGTAGTTTAATAACCAGGCTTTCAAATCACACAGTAGACACAAGCATGTAGGATTACCTGGGTTGGTGATCTTTTATCTTGTAGGTTTGGACGAACGCTTCTAAAGCCTTTGGCTGCAAGAGAGGAATATGTACCATCTCCATTCAATGCCTCTGGGTTTCCATCATTGTAAGCTCTCCAAGCTTTTATTAAGGAAAAACAAATTGGACACACACACACACAAAAATCTACATTCACTTCAACATTTATAAAGAAAATTAAATTTTCAAAAGATAAAGTTTTCTCACTAAAATTTAATGTAATATGCATCACAATGTTTGAAACTTGAGTTTCATATGAGATCAATGTGTGATGGTGAATACAGCAAAAAAAAATCTTCACAATAAATGCAATAGTTATTCAGAATATCTTTTCTGTACCTGAGTCTGGAGACTGAGAATCTCGCCCTGAAAAAACAAAAGCAGTTGAAATGAACATAAGGGAAAAACAAATGATACTGCAGTAAAAGTACTTGGCAAAAGGCCACATGCACTGTTTGTGGAGATGTTATCTCAATTCTAAAACCCGGTACATTAAATATATTAATGAGAGGTTTGTGCCCTAGCTTTGACTTCAGTGAGGGTATCATTTATTAAATACCTATAGCATGTAATTAACTCATGTATCAAACACTATTTTCCCCCCTCAATCATATTGCAACCATGTAATTTTAAGCTTATTCTTACCCAAGGTCAATACATGAATTTCTGAATATAAAATTAAAGGATTAAAAGGAACTTGGTTTGTAAACAATGGATGTTCTTATAACATTATGTTACTAACTATACTTAATTCCAGTGTTAGAGACACAGTCTTTTAGTTTGTACTTTGTTTTTCTTTTCACAAGGGAAAAAAAATGTGTCTACTACATTATATGGTATTTCCAAACTACTTTCTAGACTTTTAGGATTGCTTATCATCTTTTAAAAGTCATTCTTTTTTTTTTTTGTGTGTCAGTCATGGGGCTTGAACTCTGGGCCTGGGTGCTGTCCCTCAGCTCTTCAGCTCAAGGCTAGCGCTCTACCACTTGAGCCACAGCGCCACTTTCGGCTTTTTCTCCTTATGTGGTACTGAGGAATTGAATCCAGGGCCTCATGCATGCAAGGCAAGCGCTCTACCACTGAGCCACCTTCCCAGCCCTTACAAGTCATTTTTACTCAAACATGAAAGAGCTGAAATCTAGTTGCATATGGAAAAGAAAATCCGTTTGGTAATGTGGTTAGGAATTGCCTCATCATATATTAATTATCAGTTTTATTAAGATTGTAGATTTAAGAGTCATCTATATGCCCTTTTGGGGTAATCCGTTTATATTTCTGAGATCTGTTATATCATCTGTCTCACTTCATGTAGATGCAGATAGCCTCAAGTTTGGAAAGAATTGTAGGAGTCATTTAGATTAATGCCCCGGCTTCCTTTATGTATTCCTTGGGACCATTTAAAAATTGCTATTATTTCAATCATTCTTTGTTTTCCTTCTAATGCTTCTCTAGTAATGATTTTGAAATTCAAACACATAAATTTGGAATCATAAAAATGGGTAAAGAGGCTGCCGCCATCGTACCAGCCCCTTGGGTCTCAGCGAGGCTGGGTGACTCCAGGATGGGAGACAAGCCAATTTGGGAGCAGATAGGATCCAGCTTCATTCAACCTTACTACCAGTTATTTGATAATGACAGAACCCAACTAGGCGCAATTTGTGTCGATGCATCATGCCTTACGTGGGAAGGACAGTAGTTCCAGGGAAAAGCTGCCATTGTGGAGTAGTTGTCTAGCCTTCCGTTCCAGAAAATCCAGCACAGTATCACGGCACGGGATCATCAGCCCACGCCAGATAGCTGTATCATCAGTATGGTTGTGGGACAGCTCAAGGCTGATGAAGACCCCATCATGGGGTTCCACCAGATGTTTCTATTGAAGAACATCAATGATGCTTGGGTTTGCACCAATGACATGTTCAGGCTTGCCCTGCACAACTTTGGCTGACCTCCTCTCCTGACCACTTACTCACGCTGTTTTCTCCTCCCTCCTTTTTCTAACACTATCACACTCCTCCAGATGCTCCACATATCATACACAAACAAGCAGGGCCGAGGTGGGAGTAGGTGCAGTGGTCTACTCCCCCACCAAGGTGTTGTGAATGATATTTGGATGTTAGATTAGTTGCATGTGACAGGAGATGTTTGTGTTGTACTAGCGCATGCCTTGGAAAGCCTTAGTTGTCTTTTTTTTTTTTTTTTTAATCTACTGACAAGGTGCTTTGTAACCCAAAGAAGTGAAGGAGAAAACAGCTGCCTCATGGCCCAGATACTGATTTGTTCAGATGTTAAAATGCCTCATGATACAATAAAACCACAAAAATTTTCTTAACAAAAAAATGGGTAAAGAAATACAAGTGTTAAAGTATTTGCTTACTTCTTTTCTTTTCATTATTGGAGTTTGAACTCAGCCTTGAGCTTGTTAGACAAGTGTAAACTACATATCTACTCTTTTGCTTTTAGGGCACCAGTCTAATTTTTACTGGGCTGACCTTGAAATGTGATTTTCCTATCCTTACTTCCTAAGCAGCTGGAATTACAGGTGTATACCTCCAAACAAAGCTCCAAATGTTCAATTTTAGATAAAACATTTGAGACTTTTTTTCCAATCAAAGAAATAAAAAAATACACGCAAATCAGTACTGAGCACCTTACCATGACTTCAGCTCAGGTGACTAACAAATTCTCATTGTTTATTATACCTCATAACTTTATTATATGAGAATTAAGAGTCTATAAAGCAATGAGACAGTATTAAATAATGTAGAGCATTATTAGAATTCTGCTGTTGGGCACTCAAGGGGAGAGATTTAATGACTGCTCAGGTACCACACAGTGTGGACAAAAAAACAAATATGGAGGCTGAAGAAAGGAAAACCAAAAGGACAGCATTAATACTTATTATTTATAATTACTTGCTTGAGAATAGAAAGTCTATTTTAATCTCAGAGAATAATAAAATTCTCACAGAGGCAGGAAAATGGAAAATTCCATTTCCCCCCCTAAGGAAGGAAACTTGAGACACAAACCACAAGTTTCCTTAAAGGCATGAGCCAGGCCAGTGGTAGTGTCAGGACTCTGTCCCTCACAGTGGCCTTGTCACCATGTGAGATATAGCACCCTTACCAACACTGACTGTCATATTTTTTTGTGAGATGAAATGTACTCCAATTGTTCATCTAACGGTTCTTGTTTTGGTTCTTCATAGTTTTGGCATATTGGTCTGTGTTATGATGAATTATCTAGTGGATACAATGTCTTCTAAATGGAAGTAAGAGGACAAGACTGGCCCCCCAGTGGACTTTCTAGTAGGCAAGGGAACACAGAAGGCTTGGAACCTTTTCTGGAGGGAGTCTAACCCCTATATACAGTCTGTTGTATGTCAGCCATATCAACTTTGATAAATATTTATTAATTCCCTTTCAACTAACATTGAAATCTGGCTAAATAAGTTCTGATAAAAGTGACTATGAGAAGTGGCACTGTGGATCAAAGTGGTAGAGCACTAGCATAAAGAGCTCAAGGCCCCATGATTGACAATAATAATAATAATAATAATAATGATAATGATAATGATAATGTGACTACAGAATGAAATTAGGCAGAAAAGATGATAACTTATTTTTTGAAATTGTAATTAAAACTCACTTGAAAAAGACCTGTCTAATAGATATCAAAAAGTCCTGTTTTAAAAATTAAATCCAAAATGCAGGAGAAATCATTCTCTGTGAATCATAGTCCTAGTGATAAAAAAATTAAAATAACCCAGAGCCAGTAGATACTCTTGTTGCTGAAGAATATTTCCTATTTCTGGAATGTATCAAATTCTTATCTTGATAGTAAAGCATTACTTCTGTTCTAATAAGGTAAATGATATGAAATTTCTCCTATTCTAGTTTTAAGTATCCAAAAGGGCAATCTCTAGCATAACTTCCCAATCTCTAGCATAACTTCGTATTCTCTTTTGATGATTATGTTGATGCAGGATAGCAAATCTACATGGTAAAAGTGATGTCATTCCCTAACATGTGCATGACTGGTCCATTTACTTGGTTGAAATGTCAATGATATTCATGGCATAGGAATTCCAATACATGATGGCCTGGGCTTTATATTTTCCTACTTCCCTTTATCCTCATTTCCCTGAGGTTTTCAATGTAAGCATGTCCGTAGTTTTTCTAACATCTTTACATATTCATACACACATGAGTAAATATTTTTCAACCAAAATGAAATCATTGTACATGCACTGCAATGCAACTTACATTTATTTAAACTTAATATATTACAGAACATTGGTCATTGAAATCACTTGTGGACTAGAGGTGGTGAAATGGAAGTGAAATTCTTGGAAGCCTGTTTTTGTTTTTATCCCAACAAAGCTGGATAAGTTGGGGATCAAGTGGTTTTAAAGCCAAAATCACCTTAAATATGTAATCTGCTACTAAATGTATATATACCAAAGTCTGTGAAAACAGGCTGAGAATTGAAATTATTTTAAAATTCTCTATTTCTTTCCTACTTCTGTTCCAAAACTTGTTAATCTTAAAAACAAAAACCAAGGAAACCATAAAGTGCAACTCAAAACCCAGTAATAAAACCAGCCGAAAGCCACCAAGTAGTCTGGGTATTTTATTCAGGATCTAAGGAGAGGCTGGCTGGGCTTTATAACTAAAGTCCCTGTGCAGTAAAGGCGATATCTGTAGGTACAGGTAGTGCCTTCATTGAGCAGGAGATCTTGTAAAAGAGACCTACTTTACTGAAGGTAGAAATGGCACATCCTCAATTCCTTTCTAAAATGTATTTTGGGGTCTGGGAAGGTGGCTTAGTGGTAGAATGCTTGCCTGGGCTCTTTTCCTCAATACCACATACACAGAAAAAGCCAGAAGTGGTTCTGTGGCTCAAGTGGTAGAGTGTTAGCCTTGAGCAAAAGCAGGTTAAGGACAGTGCCAAGGCCCTGAGTTCAAGCCCCAGGACTGGCTAAATAAATAAATAAACAAACTAAATAAAAAGGTATTTTTTATCTGTGGGAATGTTAATCTATACTGTTCAAGATTTTACTATGTTTAAAAATATATGAAAAGAGCCAGGATCTGGTGGCTTATACCTATAATCCTAGCTACTCAGGAGGCTGAGACCTGAGGATAGTGGTTTGAAGCCAGCTTGGGCAGGAAAGTCCATGAGATTTTATTTCCCATTAGCTATCAAGTAAAGTTTGAAGTGGAGCTATGATAGAGTAGTAGAGTGCTAGCCTTGAGCAAAAAAAAAAAAAAAAAAAAAATCTCTGGGACAGCATCCAGGTCCTGAGTTCAAGCCCTGAGTTCAGTTCCCAGGACTAGCACAAAAAAAAAATATCTTTGCAGATTGGACTCTAAAATGTTAGTCTTTCTAGTGTTTTGTTTATAATGTGGGCAAATTGTTCTTACCTTCTTGTATTGCGTTTTCTTAACAAAGTCTCAAGTTATTTTAGATAATGAGATAAAAACTTAGTCATTAGCATTTGAATTAATTAACGTATTTCTGGCAAGTGACTCCTTTCAATTAGATTAAACATTTTTTTTTAACATGATATCAGTTTTGTCTGACTTCCTATTTTTAGAACAAAACCAGGGGAGATAGAAGCTATTCTTGGGAAAAGAAAAATAAGATGAGTGGGGAGAGGGGGCATTTGAAAGGTATTTATACA
Organism: Dipodomys merriami; assembly: GCF_024711535.1. NCBI lineage: Eukaryota > Metazoa > Chordata > Mammalia > Rodentia > Heteromyidae > Dipodomys > Dipodomys merriami. Next base: position 21,928,669 of record NW_027202493.1, on the reverse strand, counting down.
CACTGTAGTCATCCAAACAGGTGAATTTTGGAAAAAGAGAGGTCAGGTAAAGCCATTTAGGTGTGACATTCTGTGAGTTAGTGGTATTATACCTGCAGCCAATAGGTTTGGAGAACTTTGAACTCTCTTCACAGATGTTAATGTAACAGACATGGCGGCACGTTTGCGAGCACACCCACCGCTATCTGGAAGCAAAAACACAATATAGCACAGGCCAAGGCAACAGAAAGCACATGCAATATCATGCATTTAAGTGAAATGTGCCAGATGTTCATGAGAAAGATGAAGTCAGAATTAGTAACCCTAAACTGCATCTGCACATCTCACCCCTATCCCAAAAGGAAAACCAGCAAAGGAAAACCAAAACAGAAGTCTGTCTTAGAAATAGATGTCAATACATAAAAGAACAAACTATATTCAACACTCAATGGTTTCTTTGCAATGAAAACTCAGACATAGAACTCAAGTGTGTTTATACATTTGAATTTGATGCATGCTGAATCAATAAACAATGCCAGTAGCTTCTAGAGTAATATATCTTATCTATGTGTCAGGATTCAGAGCTATAGGAAAGTACACTTTGTACATATCATTTAGATTTTCCTGTTTCTTTTTAACAATCAGATATTTGAATATAATCACAAATGAGTCACCTTGATTGAATTCATTACTGAAGTGAAAGTTATTAGCTAGTAGTTATTAGCTTAGTTATGATACATTTGATATACAAGATTCACATGAATGTAAATACTCCATGAATACATATGAATCTTCATGTCTTCTAATAGATATGGAATTATTAGCTTATTCAAAATTAGGGACAGCATTATATATTACAGTATTGAATGACCTTCTGTTAAAACCAAATTTACTGCTTTTATACTTTTGAACAATATGAACTATGAATTGCATGTAAACCCAAACAAATTACCAGGCACAATTTATGTACTGTGAGAAGGCTAGACTTCTAAATTTGGAAGACAAGTCTCCTGAAACTGAAAGGTTACTGTTCTATTTATGAGCAGTTTCCAATTCCATTCCCACATTCCTTTGTAATACAACATGGGCAAGAAATAGTTCCCCTCATTCCCTTCATTTTGCTCAGCTCATTTTGCTGATATTCTGAAGATATTTTTTAAGGACTCAAAGACAAATCATATATGCACAAATATGATAATATACTCATTACTTATTGTCACATGCTGTCCCTGTTTGTTTTTTGCTTTTACTTTACAGGAAAACTACCTAGTTTGTTTTTTTTTAGACATGAGCAAATTGAAATTAGCAAAGACACTTGGAAGTATGATTTGAATTAATTATACTTAAATTCACAAATGTGTTGCTAAATCTTAGAATTGGTGGAATTATTTTTTTTAATTTAATTTAATTTGAGAACATACTGTACAGAGGGGCTACAATTACATGGGCAGGATAATGCATACATTTCTTACCAAGCATTGCAGCCTCCTCCTTTGTTTACCCTTCACCTCCCTTCCCAGCCTCCCCCCTCTCCCCACCCAATTATACCCCCCTCCCCCCCCACCGACATTGTAAAGCTGGTTTTGACATGACATTTTGTACTTCTCATTGTTGCAACAGGTCCACCTGAATCCTTAAACGACTTGTTTGTCCCCATCTCCTCCACATGTTATACTGACATCAAATATAGTGAAAGCGGGGGTTGGTGGAATTATTTTTATATTAAAATAACAAACTTTGTTTAACATGGTAATTTCTTAATACTAAAAGTAATTAAAACAGAAACTTGATTTGAAACATTAAGTAAAATAAGCCAGTTGATTCAACCACAGTAAGAATAAAAAGAGAAAGATACAAAGGGTAGAAATCTACAACTGACTCCTCCAAGAGAGGTACCAGTAGGATTCTGGCAAACTTGACAAACTGAAAATAGCCATGAGAGACAACTGTGTATGCTAAACTGAGGGAATGCTTTTGAACAGTGGTGCTTAGTAGGTCCTGACTGATCTAAAATCGCTGAGTAACAAGGGTGAGGAAAAGCTGGCATCACTCTCAATGATTTCATTTTCTGTTTCTACAACTCTGAGCATGACAAGGTCCACAACCATTGTTTAAATGTTATGGGGATTGAAGTACAGGCTGAGATTCCCTGGACTACCTCTGTGAGTCCACAGGAGGCTGGGTATACTGCTGATTGTTGGGAAAGCAGTGGTTATCCATAGTGTACTTCATGACCTATTTAGGGGCTTGAAGTGGGTCATGGTCCCACATCATGGATAAATCTCTACTCCTTTGAATGACATGGCACCTCAGTAAAAGTGGATTTTTGGTGGTTGCTATATTTAAAAAATGGTGACACTGCAAAAGTCATTTCATACATTTAAACAGACATAGTCACGTACAATTCTACATCTTGTAAAGTTTTTCAGTGCTCAGCAGGCATATACATACCATTCACAAGTAATGATGGCTATACAGAATGAAAGAAAACAACTATATTTCCTTCAACTTGCATGTATTGTTTTGTGGAATGGTTTCTTAAGTTGTTAGAACATAAATGCTTATTAAGTGATTATTCAGCGCTTAAGTTGTTCACATCAAACTATTTAATAACCAGAGATTTTTTTCATTTAGTGTGAAACACTATCAGAAAAATTACTGAGACACTGCCATTGTAAGCCAAGGAAGTTTGGGGAACTTTGGGTTAAACATGTCTTGTGTTTTAGGAAGCTCTATGATACAGATCAAGTAAACCGAGAATCTGTTTTATTAATATTTAGTAAAGAGCTTATTTCAAAAAGTTGAGATATTGGTGAAAAGTTTTGTAATTGGTAGAAGAGAGAAATATATTTTGTTCTGTTTCAACTTAGCACTGATAGCTTGCTGATATTCTTTGAAAATAAGAATAGTTTTTCACACTTTTGGTCATCTTGAGGAATCCTAATGCTCTTCTCCCACTCCTTCTCATTCAGGACTGACAGCCTATTAATCTTGCTTCTGGGCAGCCTGATAAAATAAATGGCGAGGTATAAAAGAATATCTTCAGCTATTGTTTTTGCCTTGTACAGGAGGAACTGGCTAACAACTGTTTCACAAGTACTTGATAGGAAATAGCGTTGTTTAAAAAGAAGTGACAGAATTTCAATGAGTACATTATTTTCCTGAGTTACTTAATACTGTGCAAAGAAGTGGGGGGAGGGGAAGATGGGAGAAAAGGTGAAATTATAAACCAAAATATTTCTACTGTGGAATAAAACTTATACTTTGTATATACATGCATGTATCCAGACAGTTTTGCAATTAAAATGTATACAACAGTGTTCAGAGGTATGAATGTTAAACTAATTAAAAACATGTAAAATACTCATAGCTGAACTGCATTGAGAATTTGAATTAATTAAAATGCTTTTTCTATGAAGCTTTAGCATTCTATCTGCTGACTGGGAAAGTTAAAATATTATTCACTGGAGCAACATACCTTTGAACTTAGCCTGTTTTAAGTAAGAGATTTTTAGCATCTATAAGTCAATTTCAAAACATGACTACAGAAAAAGGGAGCAATAAAATATTCTTATTTTCATGGCTACGAAATTGGAATATAAAGGTAATGAAATAAACTAATACATTTAACAATCTACTCAGAAACTAAGTATTACATTTAGGATTAGCAGGTGCTAAGCTAATGATTTAGGGCAAAACTTATTTTTAGAGAGCAAAGCTAAGAAGTCCAAAACTAAGAGAAATAGCATACCTGTATTCATTTTGACCTTGGAGGGTTTGTTATTAAAATCTTCAGTTTTCCTGTAAGGGAAAATACGATGCATAATTTGTTGACTACAATATGGATATAAAAATGCTTTTATTCTTGGTATACCTATAAATTATTATTTACTATTATTTAGACTCAGTTTAATAAGGGGGGGCTCTATTGAAGTTAAATTCAATTATTCCTGATCCTATGATCATAAACATATTTTTAAAAAATAATGACCATTAAGGAATAAAAATGAAAAGTTTCCTTCCTTCCTTCTTCCTCTTCCTCCAGCCCTCTGTTCCACGCTATCTGACAACCCTCCTTCCCCCATGTCCTATGCTAGGTATTGAACTGTGGTCCTCATACACACTAGGCAAGCACTGTACCACACAGTTATAAACATAGCCCAAATTTTCACTTTTAAAAATTTAAATTCTGTGCCTAACATGCATGAGGCCATGGGCTCCAACCCCAGCATCACAAAATAAAAAGAAAAATCTTATTTTTGTATAAACATTCCTATCAGTTTTTGTTCTTTAAGCCTGAAGTAATCATTGTTGTAAGGTATTTTTTACCAAAACTGTAAAATGTACACTGGTACTTTGAAGTCAATGCCTTACACTTATGGATTAATTTCACAGTCCAATTTGCTTTAAAAAGTGATTGAGGGAAATATTATTAGGATACTTTTATTTTTTGTTTTTTTTTTCATTGTATAAATACATAAGAATATATGTAGGTTTATTTTGTTGTTGTTGTAATTTGACTTTTTTTTTTTCCAGAATCTGGACTTGTTCTAAAATCTGGACTCAGTAGTCCCCTGGCCTGTATGGAAAGGATACAATGAGGAAAAGAAGGTTGGGTAGGGGGAGGGTAGAATGAAGCTTCCTGAAAGTTCCTTCAAATCATTTATTTCAACTTCTCAGTAGCAACACTCCTAATGTATTAACCTTACATGGAGAAAATACATGGGAAAGTGTCTCAGGGGATGACTGTGACCAAGGCCAAGGCCAAAGCGAAATGACTTCTAAAACAGGAGGGGATAAATAGGACCATAAAGACATTTCCCAAATTCTACTTGGCCATTCCTTGTGGAACTCGGAAATACTTGCTGCTTAAAACTGAATTCCAAAGACAGAATTTGCACTAGAGTAATTCTGATTGATCAGGAAAACACCCAATACATAAGGAAAGTTAATATGGGAATCACAAAACGTGCTAATGTATCAGACCACGTTTTTGATACCAAATTAGAGAATTAATGATCAGCATTGTTGTTTAATTCAAACACACATATACATTTACAAACCATCTGAAGCTCAAAAAAAAAAATCAAATAACATGAGCTAAATAAAGCAAGGCGTCACAAACCCTTGAGCTTTTCATTTTTAAAATGATGTATCCTGTTTCTTATTGGGTAATTTGTGAGGTTTTCAAACATGGCATTGTTTTAGATGTCAAAATGTAAAACGACTAACTTCCTAATCAAGCAAGACATTTTCTAGTTTGTTAAAGGAAGAGTTGTGGTGACTGAACTCTTAAGAAGAACCTGTAACCCCGAGGCCTCTTGGGTAACTAATAAAAAATGTGTGATTTTGTTTCCTTGTTTGTACTAAGGCCATTAACAAATCTATGAATGCGAGATTGTCTTAGACAATTTAAACTAAGGCAAATAGGATATCTTTTGTTCTGTTCTGCAAAAATGTCTTTGATTGTCCTCATATAACAAATACAGGTTATCCTGGAAGGAATCGAGTTCCTAGAGTGTTTGCATGCTACTAAAAGACAGCATTTCAGTATTCTCTTGAGTCGGGATTGAAGCAGAGCCAAAGCTTGACAATACAGATTATAAAATGCAGACGACTCCGAACCCACCAAGCAAAGCAATCCTTTGTACATTAGGGTATCTGAATGGTTTTCCCCAGGTTGTGTGAGGCCAGATTTACTTTAGTTCATTCAGGATAGCATTTATGCAGAAAGCAACATTATATGTATTCTAAGATGTATATGACAATGGGTATGTTTTACTAAAGGGTTGGATTAACCTTTATCTCAAAAAGCAGGTGGCAATAGATTATTCTAGTGGTTCATGGAGGGACAGCAACACAACGTCTACCATCTTTAGATTTTTCTTAAAAATTTTCCCATTGCCAGGTATCTTGTTATTTTGTAGATAGCAGTTCCTTCAAATCATTTATTTCAATCTCTCAGTAGCAACACACCTAATATATTAGCCTAAAATGGAGAAAATACATGGGAGACACATGCATTGTACATGGGAGAAGAGACTGAGTGATTTAACTTTTCAGTGAAGTTAGATGGTTGTGCCTTGGTATCAACATGCCCAAGGATGTAATTTTACTTATATTCTCTCTCTCTCTCTCTCTCTCTCTCTCTCTCTCTCTCTCTCTCTCTCTCTCTCTTCCTCTCTCTTCCTCTCTCTCTCTTCCTCTCTCTCTCTTCCTCTCTCTCTCTCTCTCTCTTTCTCTCTCTCTCTCTCTTCCTCTCTCTCTCTCTCTCTCTTTCTCTCTCTCTCTCTCTTCCTCTCTCTCTCTCTCTCTCTCTCTCTCTCTCTCTCTCTCTCTCTCTCTCTTCTCTCTCTCTGTCAGTTATCAGGTGTCATCTGGGAGTAAAGAGTTGAAACAAAGCCTTTCTACAATTGTGGTCAAGAATCCTGTGTAGGTCATTTTATTAGTATCAAGCTGAGTTTAAGCATCAAAGCCATTAATAAAACCATAGAATTAACTTGGAGCTCAAATTCAATGTGAAGAGTTGGCACAAAAGTATTTCCTATTCAATAATTTTTGATCCAATAAATTGATATGGTTGTTTTGGGGCTAATCTATTGTCAGCTTATATATTATTTAGAAGAAAGAACATACAATCTTAAGTGGTGGGAAAGTATTGCAATATATGATTGTTTTGAGGTATATTTTAAATATAAGGATATTTCAAAATAGGATACACATTAAGATAACCTGAATATGCATTCTTTTGAAATGAGAGCATTTCTGGTTAAACTGTTCTGTCAATGCATTTCTCTTTCTGTGTCTGATTGTGGTAAGATGAGAAAAAATTTGAAGGAGTTCACTTTTCAATTAAACTCCAATGACTTAATTCAAGTTGACATTTATCTTTACTTATCTTTTTTGAGTGTGTCAAATATTTACTGGGAAAGTCCAAGTAGTTCATTTTGTCTTTTAGAGTCCAAGTTTAGAAACATAAAAGCCACCTCAACCTCATTTCTAAGTACTTTCTTTAATTTAGTGCCCTGTGTGTAATGCCAAGTCAGGGCCTCTTCTGTCTCCAAGAGGGTGGTAGAGACTCATCACCTTCAATAGCAAGGCTATGGTTGCCCATGCTCAGAAGAACACAACATCCCTTGCATCATTCTTAAGCTAATGGCTCTCGAATGTAGGCCTGGAGTATTTATAGCCAAATTATACATAGTATTTATGAGTGTATACAGAGGTCAGAACTGATCCAACATCATTTCTAAGAAGGAGGAATGGTTATTAGCACAAGATACAAAGGAAGATAAAAAGGCAGGCAACCATTGATTATTTTAATCATACTAAGTTTTCTGATACCTAGAAAATTTTTCTGATTAAAAGAAGACTGTATGACTTTCATGGAAACTTGAAACCTTCAAATCTTTACAATGCAAGTTGCTCAAAATATGGATTTTTTTTCCCTTCAAGACATTGATTAGAAGCAGATCTTCTGATAGATGACTCTTTCTGGTGTCTTTCCAAAGCCTCAAGCTCAAAGAACCCTCAATTTAGAAGCACTCAAAATGGATGTTGATTTTTGTTTTGCTGTAAATAGTCACATGATTTCATATTGCTCCAGCATCCTGCTTTCCCTGCAGATAATTAAAGGATGCCTGTAAATACTTACAAGTGCATCTTCTTTATTCTAAGACAAAGTTGTTAGATTGAATCATAGCAGGAAAATGGTATGGGCGTATATGACGTAAATCAAAAGCCAACTGGATTCTAATGGAAAGAAACATGGTCCCCAAGGGGCATCTGGTGAGTGACACATTGTGAAAGAGACATGCATGCAGTCAATGAGAAGGATGGATTTAGAAGGATGGATGCATGGTTTGGAAATGGCTTGAGTGTGCTTCCCCAAAGCTTCTTGTATTGGAAGTTAATCTCTGCCTGGAGACTTAAGACAGTGGACACTTAACCCAATATTTAGAGGCGGAACCTTTGGGAATTGATTAGGATTAGACAAGGTTGTTAGAATCGAGCCCCAGTGATTGAATCCTACTGATATTATAGGAAGGAGAAAGACTAGAACATTCACACACACACACACACACACACACACACACACACACACACACACACACACACACACACACACACACACAAACATGTGCTCACACACTTCCTATTCCTTGCCGAGTGCTGCTGTGTGCTGCTTCCAGACTCTGCCAACAAGAAGACCTTGGAGGGATGTGGCCTCTGGTTCTTTGTGCCTCCAGAACTATGAGCCAAAATAAGCCTCTTTCCTTTATAATATATCTAGTCTGTGGTGTTCTATTATTAGCAACAGAAATGGGGCTGATATAGAGGGATTGTGGGACTATGCAGGCCTGGATTCAAATCCCACTTGTAGCTAATCGTTAGTATCATCATCATCATTATTTTCAGCACTTCAGCAGGATAAAAACTTCTCCCCTCCTGCAACTGACTAGAAGTCATCCTTGGTTTGGCAAATGGACATAATTCTTATTCACCAATATTTTAAAGCAGCCCCTTACCTTTATGTCTTCAGAAAATAACCTATACTTTCTTGACAAAAGACATGGAGTTCTTTACTTTTTTCATTTCTTTTAGTTTTTAATAGTCCTGGAGATTAAATGTAAGACTTCATATCTCTACTTAGTACTTGGCTACATGAGTCATAGTTCTATTCTTTTTGCTTTAGATGGCTTTAGATTCAGATACTGTCTCATACTAACTTTGCCTGTGCTGGTCTTGAACCTTGATCCTACCTCCATTGTCTGAGTAGCTGGGCTTCTAGCTCTGCCACACCACACCTTGGCTACTAGGTTAAATTGTATGGATTCTCGCATCTCCCAGTGATCTCATCTCAACTTATCCACATGTTGTCTTTGAGATGGAATTCTGCTTTCTAGGCATTTTTCTTTTCTCTTTTATTCCACAACAGATATTTCACTTAGTTGGGATTTCCTCCCTCCACCCTGCAGTGATAAGCTATTGTCCAATCAAACACAAGGTTCATAGACCAGCTCAAGTCAAAGCTACTGAATCTGAAGTAGGCAGCCAAAAGGTTGTTGTTATGATAAACCTAAATATCTGTTCCCTTACAACTGACAGCTTATAGTTCAAAGTGATGATTAGAGGAAAAGAGATTTCTATAAAATGTCACATAATTAATTCACTGATACGTTATAGAATAAGAGCAATAACACCCCATAGCAGCATTCCTGCCTTTAATTCACCAAGTGGAAGTTGCCCTCTCCTTCCCACCAGAACAAGTATCAATCTCTTCTTTGAGGAGCACCAATCTCTACCTTGAAGGGGAAGTCTGATTTTATAAAGAAGTATTTTTAATTGTGTGCTTGGTGAATTTTCCCTCTACTTTTAATTTTTAAATCTTCCTTAATATGCATCTGACATAAAAGGTAGTAATTTAAAGCCCAGTCTAGTGGCTCATGCCTGTAATCTTAGCTACTCAGGAGGCTGAGACCTGATCACTGTTCAAAGCTAGGAAAGTCCATGAAACTCTTATATCCAATTAGACATCAAAAAAGCCCAAACTGGTGTTAAAACCTTGAGCAATAAAGCTCAGAGACATTGCCCAAGCCCTGAGTTCAAGCCCTAGGACTTCCTCCCCCACAAAGGTGAATTATGTAGCTTAGTTTTAGATGTTTCATTCTTAGAATTTAAGTGGGAGCAAACATCAAATGCTTTAGGAGGAATAGGGAGTTGCATTTTCTGTGTGTTTTATTTTTTTAAATTCCAACTCTGAAAAGGGCTTTAGATTAATTACCCCATTTTTGAGGTTAGCTATTTGAGGATAAAAGAAATGATTGTGATAAGATGAAAATGACAATCTGACAAGCAGATTCCTCACCTTGTCTCTGAGAAAAGAAGAGATACCTTCTGCGGAGGTGTCTTAAAATATTTCACATCAAGACCAACCTCACAGGCTGCACAGTGTTGGACTCAATGTTGAATCATTTGAGACAGGTGTAGGGAGGAAAGAATAAAATGTATAGTAGAAGACTAAAATGGTTGCTGAATAAAATAAAAAGAACTAATATAGGGTCTATATATTTATTTTTCTAAGACAAGTAGGGCCACAAATAGTTCCTTGTGACAGAAACTCCTTTGGTCCAGCTGCTACACCAGTCCGAATGGAAACCATTATTCTGATTTTTCTAAGCCCTGGCCAATAACCGTTTCTAATTTCCTTGGAAACCTCAGAATTTTAACAAGCATGCATATTCTAAAGAATTTCCACGGCAATGTTATTGTATGAAATTACTGCAGTTCAATAATCTGATGTATTTCTAATTGACTCTTAAGGATTATAGCCATCTTTTTCTTCTGATTAAATAACTTGTTTCCTGAATGCCAAGAAAAATGTTTTGAGCAACTTAGCAATGTCAGGGCTTACTGTATACTGCTGGTATTATTATAAATATATGTTCATATATGTTTCACAGGTGAACTCATCAAATTTCACTTGCTATGTGGAGTTAAGTTTTAGATAGGTGGGAAGTAGAAATACCATTACATTAATCTTTTAAGCTTAAATTTTAAGTAATATATTTCTTATAATATGCTAAAAGAAGAAAATATGTCTGAAGAAATATGCAATTTATTAACATATAATAATTTTGATTCCCCCCTGGGGGGGAGACTATAATCTTTCTATCTCCCCTTCCTGTGTAATTGGAATCACAAGCATGTACCACTATGCACAACTTGATTTGGTGATTGAGACAGGGTCTTGATAGCTTTGCCCGGTCTACTTTCAAACCATTGTCTTCTTATTTCTTCTTCCTGAATAGCTGGATTATAGGTGTCCACCACCATGTCTAGCCCCAGGCTTATTTTATTTATTTTACTCTCAGAAAACTCATCCTGGACATCCTTTGGGTTAGTGGTCTGAATTAGCCTAAATTTGTGTTCTGGGTTGACAGAATGTTTGGGTAAAAGTTGCAACTAGATGTGCCAATGTTCCTGTAAGGATTTACCTGAATTAAATTAATTTAAATTAATTTAAGAAACATGACAACCAAATATGATTGCTATTTAGTTCTGGTTTTTTTCAGCAGTCCATTTTATAATGCTCACAAGAATGGAAAGATTGCAAACAGACCCATCCTAGAACTAAGTGCTTTAAAACTTCTGAGTAGTACAACAAAATGGGATTTAATATCTAATTGCACTTCTGTTGAGCACAATGCCAACCCAAATAACTTCACTTTTAAGCTTTACCAGCTCCTATGTTCCCAGCAGTCTTTATTTTTTCTACCTAATATAGTCTTGCATACCCTGCCACTATTTAAAGCTAAAACTTTCACTCAATCCACCAAAAATAGGCAAAGAAAACAACATACAAATTTTTACTTAAATTATACATCGGAGAACAGGGAAACTTACTTGAACAAAGATTTTTTTTTCAGTTTTCACTTCCTAAATCCCTTATATGACATTGTGGTTAAGTCTGAGGTGGTTGGAAGATTCAGTATGAGGATCAACGAGCATATTTTAATATATGTAATTAAATTGTACCTGGGTTAACCACTACTAGCCATTTTTCACACTTTCAACCTTTGTCTATCTTGGATTCTTATAGCTCTTAGAAAAGGAGGTAAGAGCTCCTCTTAATGCTCCAACTGCACAGACACAAACTCCTAATGACAATCTGGATTCATCACCAGTGAAGGTTCAACTTGACGTGGGGACATGAACTACCATACAGACCCAAGCTAGACCCAGACTATGATTCTTGGTTGAATGGACTCTTATCTTGAGCATCCACGGGCTGTTCAACTTTAGGTTTACAGGTGCAGACTGTGTTGATCAATGATAAAATTTGATATTGACTTAAGCAACAGCTTCCTAAGCAAGAGCTGATTATTTTTAATAAAAAGCACAAGAATTTCCTCACTTATTTTGATAGTGAAAACACTGGAAGTGTGTTGGAAATGATGTGGAGAATTCTAGAAAAATGCTTGAGGAAGACAATCTCTTCTCTGTAGTATATAGAAAATTTCTAATATGTGCAATTATTATTGAGATGTGGTTATCTGCCCTCCGTGTACAGGATTGAGGGTATGAAATGTTACTTATAATAGAAGCAAAAGTGACTTAAGAATGTGGGCAACTTTTTCTTTTGCTAGTGGCAATTTCACACACACACACATACACACACACACACATACACACACACACACACACACACACACACACACACACACACACACACACACACACACACACACACACACACACACACCCCATCTAGTGAGAGGCAGAATCAGGATTCAACCTCAAGCTTCTAGATTGAATCACATGTTTTTGCTGCCCTAATGCTGAGGTCACATTAAGTCCCTTGAATGAAGTTGTACTGGACAGACCACTTCTATGCATTTGATTTTTAAAATTCATAATGAAGGACTTGTTTTCAAACACAAAACACACAAAAGAAAGGTCTTTTCCTGGTCCAAAGTTTTGCTAAATGTAAGGTGTGTTTAGTCAATAATTACTTATTGAATATTTATGCACCAGTTATTTTGCTTACACCATGGTAGTCTTCTAACTTGAAGCCAAAATTTAATGACTCATTTGCATCTCAGTATTCAGAAGAGACTGCTAAAGATTTGTATTCTGAAAGATTCAAGGTGAGGTTGGTTCTCTACTAGCCAAAATGTACTACAATATCCAAGGCAAAGTTTGTAGGCTGTCTCTATGAGGCATACCTTTTGGTGTTTTCTGAGATTCTCCATGTTTGAATTTGATTGTCAGATAATATCCATTTTTGTAAGTATACACCCAAAACAAAGAAACAGCCAACCTCCCCTAACTGCAGTCCATAAATCATTACCACTTGTGAAAAGTTTTCCTCACTATGAGTTGTGATAGGGATATTGAGAGTGACAAGAATTATTGATAATTTCTTTTTCATTTTCTTCTGGAATTTATAGTCGGAAAGTACTTCAAAGCAGATTAATCCAAATGCACGTTACAATTCCAGATGCCACATTCTTGTACCCAGCTCCTGTTTATGGAGGGAAGTGCATTGACTTTGCAGAAGCATGTCTGAAAGATGTAAGTACCTTGGATTTCTAGCCAATATTTTCATCACATTTTCTTACTGGTTGCATTAGTCATGTCATCACTTGCTAAATTACAGCAGCACGGGGAACACAGTGACAGTTCAAGTTATTTTTCATGTAAATCCTGCTGTTCTAAGGGTTTGGTGACTGTTAAAAAATTGCCAAAGTCTCATTAAAATTCCCACAGGAATTTTAATCAGTTTGTTCCCCTATTCAGAAATACTAAATTTTTACTTAATCTAAGTTATGATTTAGTATGCTTGGCTATTTTTAAGCCTAATTTGTGATATGTAAATATGTTAATAGGTTGTTAAGTTATGATGATTGGGAAAAGCAATCATCTGAATTAGAGACAAGAGTGAATTATGGGTTTAGATTTGGTGATACCCGGGGTTTGAACTCAAAAAGGCCTTGCCTTTGGCAGGCTGGTCTGATACATGACACAAGGATCCAGCCCTATGAATTATGAAATGTTTGTACAGAAATAACTTATTTTTCTTTAAAACTTCAGATAAATTTTAGGCCCAGTAACAATATCCACATAAATAGAACTGGCTTATTTGAATGACTACATAATTAATGATCTGCACAAGTATTAAGTCCCCCCAAAACAAACCCTCAAAGAAACAATTGCCCATTAATAAGTGGGCTAAAAACTTAGAGAGAGACTTCTCTGAAGAGGAAATGATTGGCCAATAGACACATGAAGCAATGCTCAACATCTCTGGCTATAAAAGAAACGCAAAACAAAACAACATTCCACCTTATCCCAGTTAGAATGGTCATTTTTCAAGAAATCTAATAACAAGGCTGGGAATGTGGCTTAGTGGCAGAGTGCTTGCCTAGTGTGCATGAAGCCCTGGGTTTGATTCCTCAGTACCACATAAACAGAAAAAGACAGAAGTAGCACTGTGGCTTAAATGGTAGAGTGCTAACAAGAAAAGAAAGAAAGGAAGAAAAATAAAAGAAATATAATAACAACAGATGCTGGTGGGATTGTGGCCAAAATGGAATACTACTACACTGTTGGTGGGAGTGTAAACTTGTTCAACCACTCTGGAAAACAGTATGGAGTTTCCTCAAAAGACTACACATAGTGCTCCCCTATGACCCAGCAATCCCACTTCTGGGCATTTACCCAAATGACCATAAACAAGGCCATATTAAAGCTACCTGAACATGTCAATTTACATGCAGTAAATGTTCTTTTTAAAGGCTTCTTTATGTAACTTAAGCTTCTATATTAGTATTTTCTGTAAGAACTGGGCTTTAAATATTATAAACACAAGAAATATACTCATTACTTATATAACTAAAACCCCTCTATACCTCATCTTGACGATATAAAAAAAGAATAAATAAAAAATTACACCTAAGATTCTCACTGGATCATCCCAATTTTTAAGTTTTTATATATAAGCTAAGATTAAAATAGAATTCATACTTAATTTTCATTGTGTACTGGATTTATGAAATTCTCTTGTTCCTAGGCCTCACTCCAGACTTTCATCTCCTACCTAGAAACATGGTGTCATTTGTTAATTTTCTAACACATTGATCTGTCATTTCTAGAGCCCATTTCATTTCATCTATCTCTTGTAAGCCAGAATCTGAGGTTTGCCCTTCACATTGCCCTGCTCTCAAGTCTGCATGTTTTGAGAAGTAAAACAAGAAGCATTTTGCTATAGAAAGAGCTATTGCTATTATTTCTTATGCTTCTACTTTAGTCCCACACTTCATTTGACCAAGAGCTTTGGTTAGGACAACAAGTAAGGATTTCTAGTCAATTTGAGTTCATATAGGATAAGTTTAAATTAAGCATTGTTTGGCACAGACTTGGGAAGGTGGGAGTTAATGACAAAATAATGGTGGCATAAGGGCTAATATTGTTGCTTACCATCCCATGGCAACAACCAACACTTAAAAAGATGATATGCCAAGGATACAGACGTGGGGGCCCACAGGGCAAAGAGCGAAAGGAAAAGCATTGTGTCACTTATACACACAGACATACATGCAAACACAAACCCAGACACTCACATACACACAGTTTAGATTTTCTGCTCTGTTGTTTCACGGGACATTTGTTTGTAGATATTTTTATTTTCTTAAAACAGAACTGACTACTATAACACTAGAAGAAGTTAAAGCTTCAAAAGACTAATCATATCACTTTGGTTCAAATTTGTTATCTAATCCTCTTTGTTTCACAAAAATACCTTAAGAATGCATTCATGGAGAAGGATTATCTTAGTACCAGACACGTTCATTGCAATGGTGATGTATAGCTTAACATTGCTTTATTCAGTGTATACATACCTAGTTGGATATTTTCAGTTTTTCTACTTAGGAGCTTATACAGCTCCTAAAATATATAGTAGTTTGCATTCACTCAGCAAATACTTCAGAACCAAGTCTCATTTACTCACATGATGAAATGGTGGCCATGGGGGAGCGGATCATCAGGGAGAGAGAGCCAGGCAAAGCATCTGGGAGATCTCCTTCATTTGTCTATGACATTCCACCCCTTGGCTCTTGCTAGTTGTCGAGAGCCTTTCCAAGGGCTTCTTGGACACCCTGAATGTAGTGGTGTCCCTAGATGTTTATAATGCCTCTGGTATGTGTCACTTGGGTGCTTTCTGCATGATTTAGAGGGGCCAGGCTAATAAATCCACACTCACAAAATCTCTCACAGATGTTACGGGTTACTGAACTGACATTTTGGCACGTGGCTGGGATGGGTTTATTAGAAGTGTGCAGCGTTATTTCAGCAATGATTTGGGATTGCCGAGTACAAACCATCATCATAAAAATCCTGTGCTTGCCCCACTGTTTATAAATTTGAAATGACCAGTGTACAGACTACATGTATATGTTAGGTAAAAGTATCTTCACTGTGGAACACTTATACACTGACATGACCATGATTGAAGATGCTTTTCTTTTTCCAAGAGAAGACTAAAAACGGTATTTATTTTAGGAAAATCCTCCATATTTAGACTGTGCATATTTATCCTACCCATCCCAATCAAAGTTAAATCAACAAGGAACTAAGTTTGACTCTTTGTCTTTGAGTTGTTTAAAACATAACATAGACAGAATTGTTCTAACAATGGATACTGATGTTATTTTGATATATCTTTCTCATTAGATAAATCAACTTTTAATGCATGACCAAGTTTTATATTAGGCCATCCGCTTTCCTCTTTCTTCCTCCTTTCTGTCTACTATTAAACATCTGCACACATGTCATCTAAAACAAAAGACAGGCCTTGGTTAGAACCTACCTTTCACCAGGTGTTCTGCTGCTAAAATCATAGCTCTCATCTCTGATCAACTAAGTAGCTAGCATTCTGAGTTCCTTATCATGGTTTTATTTTCTTTTTTACAGCATTTCACTGTAGCTAGATACTTCTAAATGTATATTTGTTTTAATTGTCTTAATCTTTATGTCACATAATATTATATATAGTTACAGTGCTCAGGTTCATTCTTTTTTCAATAAGTTTTTTATTGTGAAAATATTGTAGAGAGGGGTTACAATTACATGAGCAAGGTAATGAGTACATTTCTTTTTTTTTTTTAATTTCAGAATGAGGTGCTTTAACAATGAGGGTTATACAGCTGGGATTCAAACCAAGATTGCTTCCATTTAGAGCCTTCATGTCTCCTTTTTTTCCCCTATTAATAAGTTTTTTTTTATTGTGAAAATACCCTACAGAGGGGTAACAATTGCATGAGCAAAGTAATGAGTACGTTTCTTATCAAGCATTGTTGCCTCCTCCTTTGTTTTCCCCTACCATCCCTGCCCTCCCATCTCCACAATTACACCCCCTGCCCCGGTCTAAAGTGTAAAGTTCATTTTTGGACATAGAGTCTTGTACATCTCATTGTTGCAATGGGTCCACCTGTATCCCTATTTAAACAAGTTGTTTTTTTCCCTTCCCTTCCACAAATTATACCAACATCAATTACAGTGAAAACAAGGATTATACCGTGGAGGAGGGACATACAAACCAACAAAAAAAAGCACCTTATAAATACATTAGAAACAATAGCAAGCAAGAAAAAACTACTTGTGTCCTTATCTTGGGGTTCATTTTGCCTAACATCATATTAATCTAACGTTTTCTGCTTGTCTCAGACATATACTAGCTATTGCAAATAAGGGAAACCATAGGAACTATGTTTCTTTGGGCCTGGCTTACTTCACTTAATATAATTTTTTCCAAACCTTTCCATTTCCTAACAAATGTCATTCTTTCTGATGGAGGCATAGAATTCCACTGTGTATATATACCACATTTTCTTGATCCATTCATCTACTGAGGGGCATCTGGGTTAGTTCCATATCTTAGCTATGGCAAATAATCCTGCAATAAACATAGTTGTGCTGGTAGCTTTAGTGTGGTCTTGTTTATGATCATTTGGGTAAATGCCCAAAAGTGGGATTGCCGGGTCATAGGGGAGCTCTATGTGGTGTCTTTTGAGGAACCTCCATACTACTTTTCAAGGTGGTTGAACAAGTTTACACTCCCACCAACAATGCAGTAAGGTTCCCTTCTGTCCACATCGCCTCCAGCATCTGGTGTTATTAGAGTTCTTGATTATAGCCACTCTAACTGGGGTGAGGTGGTATCTCAGTGTTGTTTTGATTTGCATTTCTTTTATGGCTAGAGGGGTTGAGCATTTTTTCATGTGTCTATTGGCCATCCTTTTTTCTCGTCAGATTTTCTCTGTAAATCTTTAGCCCACTTATTTACTGGGCAGGTGTTTCTTTGAAGATTTGTTGTTGGGGGATTTAATTTTTTGAGTTCCAGGTATATTTTAGATATGAGCCCCTTGTCTGTTGTATGGCTAGTGAAGATCTTCTCCCAATCTGTGGATCTTGCTAGTTATGTCCTTTGCCATGCAGAAGCTCTGCAACTTCATGCAATCCCATTTGTCCATTCTTTGTGTTGGTTATTTCTGTAGGTACTTATTTCACTTCCTGTTTAACATTGTAAATTTTGTGTATCTGCTTTCCTGAGCGGGAGTATTTAGGTTGCTTCTAAATTTTTGCTACTTCAGATAATGAAGCAATGAACACATATGTATATGTTCTTATTGCTTTGCTTGTTAGTTAACTGCTTACCAAAGAGGATAAGTGATAATATTAGATGTGCTTTAAAAAAAGTTCTTTCTATGTTACAAGAAGCGTTCTGTGAATGTTTCTGTATATAGAGCCTCACAATAACCAAACAAGATAAATACTACTATTTTATTTCATTTTTTAAAAAGAACTCAAAACAGAGAAGGGTAAGAAAATTCCCCCAAATCACCCAGCTAGTAAGTAGCCACATCAAGCTTAGGAATTTAGGCAGTGTGATTTCAGAGTTTGTATTCTTCAAGATTGTTCTAATACGAATATTTATTAGAACAAAGAGCCTGAAGCATTTCAATGGAATCTCTCTCTCTATCTCTATGTCTATATACTTATATATCTAGATATATTTATAAATCTAGATATAGATGTATATTAGTTATTGTTGTTACTGACCAACATTTGAATATAAAAGTATAATTTGTATTGACCAAGGCACAACATATCCAGCAATAAGCAGTATTGAAATGTTTGTGTTTTTATTGTCTACCATAATATGAATTTCAATTTCTCTTATTTATTAATCGCAGGCATAAAGCTCTTTGCATTTTAATAAACAAGTACCCCACTATTTGGGTATCACTCTCAGCCCTTTTTGCTTTAACTAATTTTCAGATAGGGCCTCTTGCTTTTTGTTGAGGGTCAGATTAAGAACGAGAACTCCCTATCTCTACTTTCTTTGTAGCTGTGATTATAGATTTGTGCTACCATATCTGATTTGTTCTTAGAATCTCACTAACATGTTTTTTTTTTGCCTGAGCTGGCTTTAAAGTGTAATCCTCCTATTTCTACCTCCTGAGTTTCTGGCATTACAGATATGAGCAACTGTACCTGGTAATTTTAATGGCTTCAATGTGGAAGGAATCACTGAAAGCTCTCTCTAACCTGGAATTCTCTGTATTTCACTGACACACATCATGATTCTTGATCAGTCATCACAGGATGTTCTAGTTCCATCTGTATTCTCCTCAAAGGAGCCACAGTTTATTCTGTGGTCCAGTGCTAAGGTTAGGGTGATTGGAATTCTCATTCCTTAGAAGAGGAACAGCTACTCAATAATGAGTAAATCCCTTCCCAAGTCAGGGAGAGAAGCACTCAAAGGGCCAAAGCAGGCAGATCCTGCGTTCAAGGCCAGTCTGGGATACACAGAAAATTCAAGGAAAGACAGCCACACAGGGAGTTTGAGGTCTTCCTGAGTTCCATATTTGGACTCTGTGTTTGTGAATATATATTACATATACATATATATGTGTGTGTATGTGTATATTACATATATATGTGTATATACATTATATATGTATATGGTCTATGTCTATAGTAAACATATGCAATGTGACTTTCCTTAAGTTCACATATATTGCTAAATAATAATTATTAAAATAAATATGTTGGGTCAGACTATGTTGTCATGGATACATGTAAACTGCAAAGACAGGATGTACCTACAGCCTTTGTTTATATGGCAAGGGCCAAAGCCATCATCAGAAACCTCCCCGCCCACATCACTGCTCTATTAATTTATTTTGTACATCCTGATTTGGAAGTTTCTATCCCAAGAGGAAGAATGAGCCATCAGATAGATGAGTCACACATTATAGTTATAATCACTGGAATGCTCGAAAATGAAATCATTTCATTCAGCTGAACCAACTTTATAAAAAGTAAATTACTTCATATATACTTGGCATAGGGCTAATTAGTTATTTTGGGTTTTTCCTGGAATTATCTCATTTATTCTCTCTACTCTTTTAAGTCAGTTTACCTCTTTGTCCATTCCAAGAGCTTTCTTGGTTATGTTAATGAGGAAGAAACAGATCAGAGAATACATAGCATGGATGACTTTCAGACCATTAAGACAAGCAAGGGAGAAGGTGTCCTAAAAGTTAGTATTTTAGTAATGAGTATCTTTTTAGGCATAAAGAAAGGGTTTTCAACATAGTTTGTTTCCTTTATCATTAGAGTATCCTCTCCCTTAAAGTCTGTATTAGAACTTTATTTCTAGATTTCCATTCATCATTCTACATTTCACCCCAGATGTGTTTGAATTTGTATATTTCTTATTTCTTCTTTTTTCATACAGATTTTCAAAATAAATGAACACTTACCGTATAACCAGAGATAATTTAGTAGCACTCAGAATACCTTTCAATCTATTTGTCAACAATTTTAATTCAGTCTTGTAAACTAGAGAAATCTTTAAATTTTTAATTTGTAATAAAAGGATAAACTAAGTACAATAAAGAAACATATTTTCTTGAAATGTTTAAATGAAAGACTAACCTTCTGTACTAGGGTGAGGATACATTTTGGAGACTGTTTTCCTCTCAGTTTTCCAAATGTTTGTAATGTAGTACTCTACTTTCTAAATGCATTTTTGTTATTTTTAATGAAGGAAAAATAAGATATAGCTAAATTGTACATGAATGTGTGCACAGGCACACTCATAAGTATCTATGATTAAAAGAATATATTTTGTAATAAGGCAGGAAAATTTATATATGCTTCCTAAACATAAACCTTACTAGTCCATTTGCTTTTCTTAAATCCTGTCTTTCCTCATCTAAACCCCACTTCCCTGCTCTTCAGCAATTTGTACTGTTGCCTGGTCATCCACATTTTTGCATTGCAGGATTACCACATGGGCCACTCATTGGACAGGATCTATAAATGTGTAACCTTTCTAATATTACTGCCATTTCAGTGGGGCACCAATGGCTCACACCTGTAATCTTAGCTACTCAGGAGGCTAAGATCTGAGGATAGTGGTTTGCAGCCAGCCCTGGTAGTAAAGTTTGTGAGACTCTTATCGCCAATAAACTATTCAGAAAAAAATAGAAGTGGCATTGTGGATCAAGTGGTAGAACACTAGTCTTGAGCATAAAGAGGACAATGCCCAGGCCCTGACTTCAAGCCCCAGAACTGGGGGGAAAATATTACTGCTATTTCATGTACCTGTACATGTTTGGCTATGAGTCTCTTAACTGGAGAGATTGTTGCTTAAACTATATGGTCTCAGTTTCATTCCTCATCTGTAAAATGGGGCCTGTTTTTTTCTTTCTCATTTCTGAACTTTGCCAATTCCCATCCAGTAGACACCTGCACAGCTATGCTTATTATAGTACTATTTACAATAGCTAAGCTATGGAATCAACCTGAGTACCCATCAATACATGATGGACAAATAAAATGCAGTAAATGCAGTACACATCATCAATGGAGTATTTTTTTTGTCAGTTGTAGGGCTTGAACTCTGGGCCTGTGCACTGTCCCTCAGCTCTTCAGCTCACTTGAGCAATAGCACCACTTCTGGTTTTCTGGTGGTTCATTGGAGATAAGAGTCTCATGGACTTCCCTGCCTGGGCAGGGAGATCCTTGGATCTCAGTCTTCTGAGTAGCTAGGATTACAGGTATGAGCCACTGGTGTGCAGCTCGTCAATGGAGTATTAATCAGCCAAATTGTCTTTGGTAGAAAAATGGGTGGAACTGGAGATCATTAGGTTGAGTAAAAGAAGTCAGACCCAGAAAGGCTAATATTACATGTTTTTCTCTCAGATGCAGAATCTAGAGTAAAGGACATGAACATAATAGAGGCATCATGGGGTGGGGTCGGGAGGGAACCAGTGGGAGGCAGAGGAGACCAATATGATCAAAATATATTGTATGTACATATAAAAAGATACAATAAAATTTATATAAAATTATAAGGAAGTTAAAAAAGAATTAAGTGTGGTGGCTCCCATCTGTAATCTTAGCTACTCAGGAGGCTAAGATTGGGAGGACCTAAGCTCAAGACCAGTAGAGGGGAAATTTTTTTGGTTGAGATTCTTTAAAGCTGGGCATGGTGACAAGCATTTAATAGGCCGATTCTGTGGAAGATTTAAAGAGAAAAAATGTGGTCTAGGTCAACCTGAGTCAAAAGAAAGACCCTATTTAAAAAATAATGAGAACAAATTAAGTCAAGTAGTACAGCAATTTTCTTTCTTTTTTTTTTTTTTTTTGAGGGGAGGGTCCAGTCGTGGGGCCTGAACTCTGGGCCTGGGTGCTGTCCCTCAGCTCCTCAGCTCAAGGCTAGTGCTCTACCACTTGAGCCACAGCGCCATTTCTGGCTTTTTTCTTTTTGCTTATGTGGTGCTGAGGAATCGAACCCAGGGCCTCATGCATACAAGGCAAGTGTTCCACCACTGGGCCACCTTCCCAGCCCAGTAGAGCAACTTTCTAGCAAAGAAGTTCTGAGTTTGCAACCAGTATTTGAATGGGAGGAAGGAAGGAAGGAAGGAAGGAAGGAAGGAAGGAAGGAAGGAAGGAAGGAAGGAAGGAGGGAGGGAAGGAAGGAAGGAAGGAAGAAAGGAAGAAAGAAGGGAGGGAAGGAGGGAGAGAAGGAAGGAAAGAAAGAAAGAAAGGAGGAAAGGAAGGAAGGAAAGAAAAGAAGAAGAAGGAAGAAGAAAAAGAGGAAAGGAAAAGAAAGGAAAGAAAGAAATGTTGGAGAGTCTCATGGGAAAAATATGATCAAAACACATTGTATGTATATACAAAAATATCACAATAAAACCCTTCACTTTGTGCCACTAATATGGTTCAATATATAAGTACATTATATAAGTATATATAAGTACATTTCATTCATTTTAAAGTTGTAATTCCTTTTCCTAAGACTGAAAATCATGAGTAGTATTTCTGCTATTTTGTTAACTGACATTTCCTCAACTCAGATCTTAACCCTGGATTAGAAGACTTGGAGTGTCTCTGTCTTCAGGATTCTTGGAAGGTGATATCTTATTTATTTATAATTTTTGTCAGTTGTGGGGCTCGAACTCTGGGCTTGGGCGCTATCCCTCAGCCTTTTAGCTCAAGGCGAGCACCGTACCTCTTGGGCCACAACACCACTTCCAGTTTTCTAGTGGTTTATTGGAGATAAGAGTCTCAGGACTTTTCTGCCTGGGCTGGCTTTGAACCATGATCCTCAAATCTCAGTCTCCTGAGTAGCTAGATTACAGGCATGAGCCACCCGGCGGGGTTATCTTATTGTTGTGACATAAAAATAACAGCACAATGGACAAAGTTATTCAAACTTCATTCAAATTTCCCAGGTTATATACCTTTAAAAAATAAGCAAGAAGAAATTGTTCTATTGGCAATCAAAAGTGTTGAAATTCTTACATTTTTTATTACATCTTCATTTACTTGAATTTGTTTTTCACAATGGATTGTTTTCCCTGATATTTAGCACTTCAGTTCTTTCCCATGTGGTTCCTGTATTTGCTTAATGATCACAGGATTCTAGCTCTGAAAATGGATTTTGAGGGTTTTTTTGTGTTTTGTGGGGGTTATTGTTGCTCTGATGTGAATAAGTTCCCATTTTATGAGTTAGAGAAATGTAAGTTGTGTACTAATATGACTACTGGTGGTGAATTGATGGTACACTAGTCTGCGGGCCACAGTGCCTGGGAGACAAATAGTTATGCTGCCAGTAGAAAGATGGACGGTCATGCTGCCCGTTGGCATTTAGAAAATCCTTTTTGAATATGCACTGATGTGCTTTCACAGAAACAACACTGAGTCATAGCCCTATCAGTAAATTTCAGATGAATACATCCAAAGTACACAAATCACACTAATTAGACATGAGCAATAATTTGAAAGCCAACTTAGTGCCTTCTACATTTAAACAAAACAGTGATTGTATAACAGAACTAAACAACTTTTTAGTACAGATCTTTCATGTGTCAAGTTCAGCTATACCACTGTGTAGAAGGTTAGAGGTCTGGGGCTAACGTTTTCGTTCAGACAGGCTCTGGCCATTGAGCACTCCCCAAATGAGTTGGGAGTCAAATCACCACCTTGCATCATCGTGTCCAATCACCTTCTTTATGTTTTCACTTCTTAGGATCTGGTTTTTGTTTCCATTCTTTTCCTTCTCATTGCACTCTGTTCTATGTTCCTCCCAATTAAACTTCTCAAAATTTGTTGGGGTTTAGCAAATTGCACTTGAGGCAATCACAGATTAAAATATGAATGCGCTTGGAGAGAGGACTATTTGACCTCAATTACAGCTATTGGAAGATGCCTGAATTTACTTCCTCACTTGTCTTAAAATACCAGACTTTTGATACGAACTTCCTGTTTAGTATACTCATGTAGCAATGTCTAACAGGTGCATCACGTGGGGCTTGTGGCCCACCCCAGGAGCTCTCTGTAAATGGCATCCACATTGTCCCTCTCCAAAGCATTGTTTGACTCAATTCTTCTTTTACCATCCTCATTGATAAACAAACACCACTATCTCTCCCTCCCTGCAAAGGACATGTAGAACCCAGACACGTCAATTTCTTCGTGACTGTCTTGTATCTTGGATTCTGTCTTAAGTTTCAATTCCTTATGATTATTCTTCCTTTCTCAACTTATTTCACCTGTATTGTATTCAGACAGTATTCATACTGATGCCTCTAACATCATAGAACACTCATCCGCTGCTCAAAACCCTTCATCTGCCATTGTTTATAAGTCATGGCCTGCCAGGGCCTCCTTGTTCTAGATGCTTACTCTATTCCAGGTTCCCTGACCACTTCATTTCTCCTGGAATATGCAAGCTCACAACTATCCCAGAGTCTGTTCTTCTGCTTCTAACACTTCCTTTATATTATGTCCATCATTAACCTTCAGTTCTTCAGGTTAATGCTCAGATGCTATTGGTTCAGAGAAGACTTCCTTAACTAACCCCATATTGAATTCCCTTTTCCATATGTCCCGTTTAGAAGCTTTTCTGCAGAACACTTCTTAACACCTCGCATCTTACACATTGGGTTATTGTGTCTTTCTCAACATCGGGGAATGTGATTCAGAGGCAGGAAATGTAATCATGGGGTGGAACCTACTGGGAGGTTCAGCCCACACACTGGCATCAGGGAACGAATGAGTATTACAAATCGCGAAAATCAAGGTTTCTTTCTCCTTTGGGAAGTGCAAAGAGACATTCTATTTCACCGCCTAGGCAACTGTGGAAATACTGTAGGGCTGTGGTACATAAGAAAGCTAGACAAAGAGTGGAATAAATCTGTGATTTATAATTTGGTCAGTAGAAACTCTAATCATTATTATTTTCTGGTTTCCCCGCTGTCTTTATGTTGTAACACTGTATAAATTATTTCTTCTGTGTATTCACATTGACCACTATTATTTGTCTTTGTTAACGTGTGTGTGTGTGTGTGTGTGTGTGTGTGTGTGTGTGTGTGTGTGTGTGTGCGTGTACATAGGCAAGTCTGGGGCCTGAACTCAGAGCCTGGGTACTATACCTGACCCTTTGTGCTCAAGGCTAGTTCTGAACATATGGAAAATCCTGCCCAGGCTGGCTTTGAACAGTAATCCTCAGATTTCAGCCTTCTGAGTAGCTAAGATTGTTTTCTGTCTCATCTCAGCCAGTGCCCTGTGTTTTGCTATCTTATGAGAGACCAGAGAAGCATCATATTCTAACTTTGGCATCTGATTATTGGCACTGATTCCAAATCATGATGATGCAGTTTAGTGAAATTTGGAACTACCACCACATCTTGCAGTCTTAATTTTGAATTCTTTAATGAGGTGAAATACTTACCATCTATCCTTAAGTATAAGGAGAAAATTTCTTTCTTTTTTTTTTTATTTCAGGTGTGTGTGTGTGTGTGTACACTGTTACTAGGGCTTGAAATCAGGGCCCTGTGCTCATGCTGAATTTTTTTTTCGAGTCCTGGCGCTTGAATTCAAGGTCTGGGCACTGTCCCTGAGCTTCTTTTGCTCAAGGATAGCACTCTACCACTTGAGCCACAGAGCCACATCTGGCTTTTTCTGTTTATGTGGTACAGAGGAATTGAACTCAGGGCTTCATGCATGCTAGGCAAACACTCTACCACTAAGCCACATTCCAAGCTCTGTTTAACTATTTTGCTCATGGCTGGCACTTTACTATGGGATTCACAATCCACTTCTGGTTTTTTGCTGGTTAGTTTCAGATAAGAGTCTCTGGGATTTGTCTGGCCAGGATAGCTTTGAACTTCCATCTTCTGATTAGAGCCTCCTGAATGGCTAGAATAAACATTGTAAGCCACTGGTACCTGGCAAAAATTACTTTCTTGATGATAAGAATCTTTGTAATTTTGCTTGGACGTATTTTTAAAAAGAGAAATAGATTTAAAAATACTTTATGTAGCGAGTAGAAAATTTGTGAAGCTCCATTACTGAAATATAAATCACTGAAAATGTTCACAGTATCTAGATCTCCCTGCAGTGTCCCCCTCCCCCAGCCTATAGATTTAGAGACAAAGATCATAAAGACTGAAAAATATTAAACATTCAATAGATAGATAACAAATGCTAACTTCCCCATAAATGTTGTTGGAAAGTAGTCACCAAGGGCTCATGCCTATAATCCTAGCTACTCAGGAGGCTGAGATATGAGGATCAAAGTTCAAAGTCAGTCCAGGTAGACAAATCTGAGACTCTTACCTCCAATTAACTGGCAAAAAGTTAGAAATAGAGGTGTAGCTTAAGTCATAGAGCTCCTGTCTTGAGTAGAAAAGCCAATAGAGAGCATAAAGCCCCAAATTCAAGCCCCAGTACCACTGTATACATGTGCGCGCGCGTGCGCGCACACGCACACACACACACACACACACACACACACACACACACACACACACAGTGTTTTCAAATGAAGGCTTCTCTTAATAGTGACACTTCCTGCTTATTTCCCATGATACTATAGTGAACAAGCCTAAGTAAGTCACATTTTTCTAGCCTGCTCACAATGATGATCATTTTCTTTATCAAAATTGCTCTGTAAGAAACCCAAAGAAGGGATGTGTATTTATTCCTCTTCATAGCACAAAGAAATAGACACTCTTTTTGTATGGGAGGGTTTCATAGGAAAAGTTTCTCAGAACAAATGCTTATGGTCCAGAGTATGAACTTTTAAGCAACAGCAGTATCACTGGCTGTCTTCTGTTTCCAGAAAGAAATTGGAATGGTGGACCCTAGTGCCTCTTGCTGGACCAGGCTAGAGCAATAAGCCAGAGCAATGTCATTGATACATACTCATTTTGTTAAAGTCCCTTCTACCATATGCCGATGGATAACTGTCTGAAGCTAATTGAGTTTCCTCTTCTAGAAAAAGAAATGAAAATGATGACTAATTTTAAGTTGTCAAAGGACCAATACATTTGTAGGATACTTAGAAATGGTTCTGATAAACGGTGCCCAAAACACTACATGTATGTGATTTAAAAAATGAATGCTTCCTTGGTACTAAAACATGTGAATAGTATCCAAATCATTTTAATTGAGTCCTTTTCTTGTTTTGGTCATTCATGCAAATGAATTCTCTATTTAAGGTCTTTTTTTATCAACATGTTAAGATGAAATGAATTATTCTGGAGTCGTATCGTTGTTGTTTTCTTAACTGAACAGATGGCTGAATAAAATCTGTGCTGATTTCATCTTCATTTGATGCATTAAGGCTCGAGCAGCAGCTTTCTGGGAATGAGTAGAAGGCGGTTTTGATTGACTGGTCTTACCAGCACACCAGACTGTGGGGGGGGGGGCAGAGAAGAAACCCACTGGGAGAAAATGCCAGAGAAGGTGAGGTTGCTGTGATGTAGTCCACCCCTGAGTGACAGATGTCCCTCTATATGAGAGAGGTGGAGATAGGCTTCCTCAGCAAAGTAGCAAGATGATGGTAATCACAAGTGACTTCTAATTGTGACTGGGTTTTCTTTTTAAGAAGATGCTGATACTCTTCGGTATCTTTCACATAAAGTCACCTATGCTTGGGTTGTTTTAGTGCTTATTCTTTTGATACCATCATCAAAAACATGTTCTGCATATTGAAAGGATTGAGTGGTCTAGTCTGAGAGCTCTGTTGGCTTTGAACTTACAAGTTTCATGCACTTACACTCAGCCCCGTAAATTATTCCCTGAGAGTAATCTTCAGTGGTTGCTAGGAGATGACCAGTTTGTGTTCTCCTTTGATTACAGGGCATAACTGCCCTACTGTCATAGTGCCAAGAGAAAAAAAAAGTGATGGCTTAACATAATTTTTTCCTGTTGCTTGCAGTGAGATATTAAAACTCAGACTGCTTTGCACAAAGGGAGGAATCTGAGAGCCATCAATACCTATAGGAGAATTTGAACTGTTAGCTGACCAAGGCCACTTTCTTTCAAAAATGACCCAATGTTCAACATATGTTACTAATGTATTAATATATGTTAATATATAAATCAAACCAATCATATGCTTTGGTCATGTCTTAAATTACTACTAATAGGAGACTTCTGGTTTAAAAGCAGAGCATATATAGAGAGAAAGAGAGAGAAAAAGCATATATATGGATATATATATATAGAGAGAGAGAGAGAGAGAGAGAAAATTATAAATGTCAAAGGATAAAGTGGCTCCAACCAAGGACTGTAATTAGCTCAATTCTTTGGACTGAGTTAAAATAATAGAAGATTGACTTTCCCGGCCTCAAGACCAGAGCTTACTTCATATGAATGTATGTATGTACAGTTTCCTGTACATGTACAGTTATGAGATATATAATTCTTTTTTTGTGATAGCCAACAATGGTGAAATGACTAAAAGTGACAACCTGAGCTTTCATCATAACTTTGTTGCTTGCTAGCTTCTGGACTTGAAGTGAATTAGTTCTGTGCTCAGTTTCTGTAATTCTAAATAAGATAGGATCTATGTGAGAACTGGACAACACACGATGTGTGATAGAGAAGAATCTGGCACATAAAGTAAAGGAATATAGTTAGTGTGACTGTTACCATTATTGGCATTATTTTACAGACCCTAAATGCAACTCCCAAGAGTCAGAGGATCTGTTGTATGCCTCTGCTATTGGAAAGCCCCTGGTACTACAAGTTTAGATAAGTAGAATATGGTAGCTATAGTAGGAAAAGTTCAAGGAAAAAGTTCAAGTTCAAGACAAAATGGAAAGCTTTTCTTCCCTCTTTGGTTTTGTTAATTGCTAACCACTTTATTCAATGAGAATTACAAAATTTCTGTATATTCACCTGGTTTCTGAGCATGTGCTATGTGCAAGGACACACATTTACTCCACCTAAAAGTCTTCTGTTGTCCTGAGCGTCAAAAAACAAAGAAAACTTCTCTCAGTTTGGGAGAGAAGCCACCCAGTGGTTACTTGGGTGGATATCTTAGTTATTGTTCAACTTCTGTAATTTTTTTCCTTATCTGAAGCAGGAGAGACATGATTAGATGGTATGTCTTTAATTTTTATAATTTTATAACCTAACTTTACAAGGTCAATTTCTTTGTGGGTTAGCTGTAAGTTAACCTGAGTAAAAACCCAGTTACGAACCAGGAACAGTTGGATCACGTATTTTTGCTCTATAAAGGAGTCACACCCTCTCTCTACACAAAGGTTCCATGAAGCCCCAGTTCACTCAATCACTCTCAAATGGAATATGTTTCTCAAAACATCAGCTTGTCTATTGTCAATTATATACAGAAAAATATGGCATCATGTCATCAAATTAAAAACTACTCTGACAAATCATTTCTTTGAAATGACCAAAAAGAAAGAAGAGGCAACTGTAAAGGTTGGAGGCATGGCTTGACGTGTAGAGAACCTGTCTAGCAAGCATGAGGCCATGAGTTCAAAAGAGAAATTTATACTTCCTGGTTTGGAGAAGCAGTAAGATATGAGCTGTAGTTCTGAATTAAAGTGAGAAAACTCTCTGAAGAACAGGGTACACAGACCTGCCAATATTATTTTTATAGAGACTTTTAGGCCAGGGTGACTGTATACTGTAATTAATTATTATATGTAATACAGGCTAGGGAGTCTATACTAACACAGTTCAGACATTTTTTTCTTCTTCAGCATTTGGTTGTTTGTTATATGATCTACAGAGCAATCATTATAAGGATCAGTTTCTGTAACTCCATTCCTTAACCTACTTTTCTATTGTAAATAAACAAAATGGGGGGGAAAAGGCAGTGGGATAAAGTGGCACATTTCAAGAAAATTTGTCTTGAGATTTTGGTGGCAAGCGTAATCAAATTAATAATATTTGGCTCTGACTAGCTTATAAGGTGTCAGTTTCTAGCTACACATGAGTATCACTGGACAAGGTGAGAAGTCTTCCTTTGATTATTGAAATCATCCAGCATGCATTCTAAATCAGCAAAAGCCCTAGTAATAGTAATGCAGACCAAGAACTCATTGCTTATATAGAGCTGGGTTCTGTAGCAGAGAGAGCTGATTGTCCTCAGATACCCAATCTCTCCTAACCTTATTTAAAGAAGTTTTATCTGGGCACATGGCTTCACCCAAGCTAAGATTACAGTTCTCAATTTCTCTTACATTGTGACCACATTTTTGCCAGTGGGCAGGAGAGGAAATGAGGTTTGTGCCTTCCAGGACAGCGTGGCCTTAACTTGGAAGGGTCACAGCTCCTCCTTTTTCCTCCTCATTTCTGCTAGCTGGAATGTAGACTTAATGTTAAGATCCAGAGTAAGATACTGGCCACAAAAAAGAAGACTGTTACGAGTGGAGGAAGGCAGAATGATGAATGGAAGGAGCAAAGGCTCCCTGGAAATTGAACAGCTGCCATCTGACTGTTAAACCACCGATTTCTACTTCCACATGAGTGAGCAGGAAAGATCTCTCTTCCTTAAGCCTCTGTTACATGGTATTTCAGTTTTAGTAGCTGACATTTTACCCCGTGGATGTCATGCCACAGCTGGAATTCAGAAAATGATAACGATTCCAATAAATGTATGTTTTATTATAAGGAAAAAGTGGCCAATTTCATACTAAAATTTGTTTTCCTTCTGTTACAAGCTGGCTGAAATGTTGGTTATTAAATATATTCCTGGTGACACTAGAACTCAAGAATAATGTGATAAAATTGTTTTCACTTGCCTAGTCCTAGATCACCTCATCTACACCTCATTCAAAGATCTTATTTCCTCCCTACTTTGGTCCCTCCATCTTCTCCTCCTGCCATGTTTCCTTCCCTCATTCTCTTTTATCTTGCTTTCTTCCCTCTTTCCCTCCATTGACTCTTACAAGTTAGGCTGTGGTATCCTGGAAGGCACACATATCATTTCTTCTCTTGTCCAGTGGCTTACATGTGGCCACAAAGTAAGAGAAACTGAGAACTGTAATCTTAGCTTGGGTGAAGCATTCTATATATAACGCCCAGTGCCCTGGCAATAAAGAAAAAAGGACAAGGTTAAACTTTTTGCACATTTTCTAAAATATTCCAAGGCTATATCTTGGCAATAAAAATTAAGTGGAGTTGTTCCTATATCTAAGAGGCTAGCCTAGGCCCCAGTGTTACACTTTGTCAATCAATCTTATGTGCTGGATGACATTTTTCTTATCAGCTTAAAAAATTAGGTCTTGGGGCTGGGAAGGTGGCTCAGTGGTAGAGTGCTTGCCTTGCATGCATGAGGCCCTGGGTTCAATTCCTCAGCACCACATAAGCAGAAAAAAACTGGAAGTGGCACTGTGGCTCAAGTGGTAGAGCACTAGCCTTGAGCTGAAGAGCTGAGGGACAGTGCCCAGGCCCAGAGTTCAGGCCCCACGACTGGCAAAAAAAAAAAAAAATTAGGTCTTGATTATGCACTCTATGGAGTTTTTGAAAGCTATTTATGTTATCATCCTACAGAAGGAGCTGCGGTTTTTCAGAGTGGAGGTGTTGGTAATCTATCCCTTGAAGTGGGACAGGGTGAGATGAACCATAGAGGACCAGGACTTAGGAAGCTTAGATTCAAGTCCTGGCACTCTGTGTCTTTAGAACTTGTTTCCCTAAGTGTTAGATGTTTTCACTGTTGCGGTGGGAATGATCCTGAAGTTCCCAGTGTGCCTACCTGTGGGACTGTTCCGAGGACTATGCAAGATAAAGTGCAGCTATTGCAACACACACACACACACACACACACACACACACACACACACACACACACACACATTACAT
Source organism: Dipodomys merriami (assembly GCF_024711535.1). Lineage (NCBI taxonomy): Eukaryota > Metazoa > Chordata > Mammalia > Rodentia > Heteromyidae > Dipodomys > Dipodomys merriami. The sequence goes on along the minus strand of NW_027202493.1, from coordinate 21,896,482 downwards.
GGAAGGCTAACTTCCTGACTCATTCTATACCCCCTAGTCTTTAACAAGGAAAGATATAAACGTTTGATCTGTTATCTCTGCAGACAAGCCTGCCTGTTGATTGGCCAACCTTTGCCCTAACTTCCTGTGGGAACAACAGCACAGGTAGCAGGAAGCCTTTGAAGCTCCATTGGCAAACTCTTTGGAGCAGTCTGGGAAAGTCTTAACCCCTCCCCCACCTTTTTTTTTTTTTATCACTTTCCATTGGCATTTTGATTCCAATGGGAAATGCAAACAGACTAGAGAGAAAACATGACAGAAAAAATAGTTGTGTTTTTTTTTTTTCTGGTCTAACCAGACAATGAACCCTAGACCACATTTTCAGAGAAACCAAATAATTTACTGTAAAGTAGAAGAAAATACCCAGATCCTTCTGCACAATAGAATGTCTTCTGTTTTAACATGCACTGGGTGAAAGGAGAAAGCAGGGGTTGTTTGAGGAGAGTAAGTAAATCACTTTAGGAATGACCCCATGCCAGACAACTGAAGTCTCCTAGAAATTACAGGCTTTTGTTCACTATAATCAAACACTGGGTTGCTCAAATTCCAAATAACTTAGAGAAAAATATCATGAAGGATTGTAATTTTTCTCTAAAACAACCTTTACAATGTGTAATAAAATGTAATAAGGACGAAAAAAAGAGGAAAGTTTTTTAGGTGTTAGCCAAAACAAAAATTTAAGTCCCAAGACATCACCTATATCAACACCATTTATATAGGTGTTAGCCAAACAAAAATTCAAGTCCCGAGGCATTACCTATATCAACACCATTTATACTGCGGGTTCAGGAATGTTAGAACAAATACAACTTCAGAACCTTCCACAAATATCAATGGACGAGGCATCCTGCTATGTCTGCTGGGGTGGAATGGATGAAATAGCCATGATCATGTGTAAACTTCATTTCTCTATCAGGAGAGGAATATCAGGGATTGATGTAATTTCAATTCTGCTTAAAAATACAAAAGCATCTATGGAAGTCTAACAAGATGAGAGTTCTTTCTATTTTGAGAGCTTACATTTTTTTTTATTGTCAAGGTGATGGACAGAGGGGTTAAAGTGGTATAAGTAAGGTAATATGTACATTTCTTGTCAAACTTGTTACCCCTTCCCTCATTTTTCTCCTACTTTCCCCCAAGTTGTACAGATCATTTCCAACATATTGTCGTGTGTATGTCCCTGTTGCATTGATTATCCCCTCTTCCTTCGTTTCACCATTTTGTTGTTCCTCTTCCCTTCCCCATGTCAAATAAAGGTATATACAATACCAGGGTACCAAAATCAAATACAGTGACAACACAGGATATACCATAGGGGGAACAACATACAAAAGAAACAAAAAAAATCACATAGTACATTAAAATCAACAACAAAGAAAAATCTCTGTGTCCATGTCTTGGGGATCATTTCCCTTAGTGTCATCTTATATGGTCATATGTACATAGCTATTGAGCTATTCTGCTCAGCTGCAGAATAGCTTAGACATATCTTAGACATATACTAATTATTGCAAATAAGGGAAACTGTGGGACCTACGCAAGAATTCTTCTTTCTTTGCATCAGAAAGATTCATCTGTTCTGATTTCTCATTGCTATATGGGGGTATTTAATTAAAAAGTGGAATTATTTAGAAAGCATTCTGCAATTCATTCAAATGGTGTTTAACACAAAGCAGCTGTATTGCCTTTCAGGCTTTGTAGAATGGTTCTCTGCAATAAATCTGTGTTTGGTATGGTCGATGTTAAAATAAAATCAACAGTGGATCCTCAAATGACAGAATTTGGCGAAAACTTGATGACAGTGTGAAGCCCTGGGAGCCCATAAGCATCTTCTTCCTTTACCCTTGGGCCTGAGATCCGTCTCCTTTTTCCTGGAATTTGGAGCGGGAACCTCAATATTACTGTTCAAATCAAATGTCTACTCACCAGAAGCACATAAAACTTTTCTTAGCATTCCTTTTATGTTATTCAAAACATTAGCCAACGTGCCCAGTGAAAAAAATCACCAGTTTTCTAAATTAAATATAATTTTATTTTATTTAGTAGTAGATGTGGCTTAAGAAAAACATCGGAGAAATTAATGCAATTCAAAGCCAGTAAAGCTATGTTGTTCGTTGGGCATGACTTTGGCCTTACAGACAAGCACCTGGAATAACACAGGTGCCTTCCTGCTGGTATGCACAGGAACCATTTCACTGAAAACACAAAGACAGGACTCTTTTGCTCTATCTCCCTTCCCTTCAGAAATTTGAAAATGATCTTCTGTTTTGGGGAAGTAAATGTCCTTATTATCCATTGTGAAACACATAAAGCAGGAATTTATTGATGTACTTTTTGACCAGAGTCTTACTATGTAACTCAGGCCTGTCTCTAACATGGATTCTTCTTCTGTCTCAGTCTTCATCTTCATCACTCCTGGCTTGAGAATATGTTTTAATGAAGTAAAGCCTTAGCAAAATACATTTAATAGAGCGAATCAACTCCAGTACTTTCAAACACATTACTTATTTTAAGCTTCTCTTAGTTTGCCCTGTACATACAAAACAGATGCTTAAAACCTAAAAAGCAATAAGTTTCAACAACAACTTGTTAGCACCTGTTACTCCAAGCTATTTCTCTCCTTTCTTCCGTATACCAACATCTTTATAGTTGAATGGCAGGGAAGGTTTATGAGGACATAATAAATTTTCTGTTCCTAATTCAATTTCCAAGTGGAGTTAACAACCCAGAAACTTTAGCATCATAAAGATCTCTTTTTTAAAAAACCTATACATACTCGCTTTCATTCTAGCTTTGGCTTTTTATGATGCTTAGGTGTTTTGAAGGAGAACATATAATAAATTTAGATCTTAAACTGTGAGGGGATTATTTCTACATGTTTTACTGAATACTTTGGATGGTTTCTTTCACACTGAAAATAGAAAGAAAGGAACCCCAGCTATCTAATAGTCTTCATAGCCATGAGACTCTTCCTCAATGCCAATAATTTCCTAGAATGTTATGATACCTGTACAATTGTACCCAATTCTCCTAGTGAGCCAATAGATGATCAGATTAACAGTCTGTCTTTGAGACCTTGAATAGGTATGCCTAATTAAATTTCTTTTCCTCATTGACATGTTGTTGTAAAAGAGCTCTTCCTAAAACCTTGCCAATTAGGTCACTCCATTCCAGGGGCTTCCTGCTGTGCTTCTAAGCATTTACCATAACTTCAGGGTTGCCTCATGATGTGGCTTCTTTGTCCCTTGTCAGTACCATATTCTACCACTTCCCATCATTCAGCTCAGTATGTCTGCTACTCTTCTTGAGCATCTTCATGGGCTTTATATTACCTCTCAATACCTCGATTTAGAATTTCTTTAGCCTTTTTATTCACTCAAATTCTATATTTATTCCCATATTGCTATTTTTCTATCCTTAGAAATGCTTCCTCTAAGCAATGATAGAATATTTATTTCCTTTATGTCTGTCTTTTCTCTGTAATTTCTGTGAAAATGAAGGATAATTTCCTTTTACCATCTATCTCTCACTCTTACTTCAGTGCCTTGCATCTCTTGACATGCTCAGTGCATTAAAAAATCATCTATAAAATTGTGTGGTCAGTTTATATGTTAACAAAGAGCCTTTTGAAAGTAGTTATGGTAAATATGGTAAATCTTTGACTAGTTTCATAAAAAGATCTTGGTCTATTTTTGAGCATTTCTCTTGTTAATATTTACTTTGAACTTCAGCCTTTTGTGGGTCAGCAGTTACCTGCCTATAATCCAGTAGTTACAAAAGGATCAGAAGTATCTGGCAAAAAAGCACCATAATGAGAGGTCATACTTTAGAATGATTACCAGATGTGCTGGATATTCTAACTACTCATTTGTGTTCAACAGGAAAGCTACATTTGACAGTGTAAGGAATGGTAGCTTTCTAACATTTGCCATGAAAATTCTATGCCAAAGGTTAAAAAAAAATGTCACCATTAGAACATCCAAAACTAGCTTCTATGGGAGCTTCCTTGAGGAAGTTATTGTCTAGAATCAGTCTGTCTTTTTATTATATATTTGTCTGTCTGTCTGTCTGTCTGTCTGTCTGTCTGTCTGTCTGTCTGTCTGTCTACCTTTCTATTGTTTAGGGTAGAACTCAGGGCCGCATTCTTACTAGGCAATTACTTAACCATTTAAGCTACAACCTTACCCCATTTTGCTTTAGATATTTTTTTTTTTGCAATCTTCCTACCCCACTTCCTGTGTTGCTAGGTTTATATCCATCCCAAACCACACCCGGATTGTTCTCTGATACAGGATTTTTTAAAACTACTTTTTACCCACACTGGCTTCCTACCATGGTCCTGGTTCTTCTATGTTTGCCTTAAAGGAAGCTGTGAATACAGGAATTAGCCACTGTACCTATCACTGAGAAAGTTAATCTCTTGAGTCTTAATTTACTCACCCATGCTCTTGTGAATAATAACTTTGTCTTGTAAGAATCCTAAAAGGTTATTAATCAAAATTCTGTCTTTGTGCTTGGTTAGTCAGAAGCATTGATTAGAAACAAATATCTCCTGTTATTGCTATTGTTCATATAGTACTTGCTGCTATTGCCATTAATTTCAGGCTTATTATTTCTGTCATTTGATCTTATCAATTAAATTATCATGAGCATCTTTTAATTAGCTTTCCAGTCTCTCTTCTTCTTGTCTCACTTTCTCTTTTCATGCCAAGCTGAAATTTTAAGGTTAGTATTTTGAAAAGGACTTGTTATTATCTATGAATAAATTCCAAGCCAAGTTCAACACAGTATATAGTCCCAAACCTGATTTTCAAGCCATTATTCCTGATTTCTACTCTCATATTTTATTCTACAGGGCATTATTTGCTGCCTTTCTTAATACATCTTTTATGCTTTAACCTTCATTTGAGTTTAATCAGCACATCTCACCTGGGTACCCACATTACATGAAAGGTTTGGCTTTAGGGGTGAAAGTTTCTGTGTTGCAGGAAGGAACACAGTTCTGGTGTGGCAAAACAAATATGATTTTAAGTCATTCTTGTAATATAATTTTCCTTGTGATATGATATAATATGATACAATAGGATCACTACTAACTGCTTTTAAAATCACATACATTTTTAGAAGTTCATTAAATTAACTCCCATCCATTTCTCTTCTCTTTAAATGAACACAGCACCTTGTCTTTACCATTTCATCTGGTCTAACTTTGTGTTTCTATTTTCTTGAGAGCAGGAACATGATTTATTTATGCATAGGGGTACATATAATGCACCTTATGCATAGTAGGCTTTCAATAAATATTTGTAGAATACCAAAGGAACATAACTTGTAGATCTTGTTTATAAGCAGGAAAATACTCAAAGTTTCATGGGCTGAACTTAGTCTTTACACCTTCCTTGATATGAAACATATAACAGCTTAGTAATCACGTTTAAAAAGCCAATAAACTTGATGTAAGTTAAATGAATAAGGAGATTGATTGATTATTTTCTTGATGTTAACTACTTATCATTTGGTTATACAAATATATACATATTAATATATTAGAAAATCATGGAAACTGATACAGGAAAGGAAAGATATAAATATAGAATGGGAATCTGAACACCGGCTAGGGATTTCAGAAATAGAAGGGGCAGAAATTTGTCTGGGAGGGGAAACTGTTTTTAGCACATTTTGGCCATGCATCTTTAAATATGAGACACATTTCTGGAAAGAACACAGGGTCCTGTGGAGAAAGGATTCGGTTGCTTTGTATTATATTTACTTGAGACCATTATAGGGAATCAACAAAAGTGAGAAGGGAAAGCAAAATCAAATGTGTTTGGTTTTAGCAATGGTAAGTGTTTTTCTTACAGATTAGGAGCTGGAACAGATGTCTCCACAAAAGCAGCAACATCTGAAAATACACACACACACACACACACACACACACACACACACAATACAACACACACACACATTATCATCTCTCTGTGCAGCACTGTTTCCATGGTTACTAAATGAGTTACTCACTTCAGTCAGCATCAATGTGATCTAAACAGCCTCAGCCAACTGAGTTTTCATCCTCTCTGAAAAGTGGGCAAAGTACTAGAGAATGTCCATAGTTAACACGAATGATGCTACTGCTTAGTTGGACATAATGATAGCTCATCAAATTCAGCAATTGGCTTTTTACTGCACTCATGCATAGGATGTTTATAATAAGCATTTCTGGTTTGATTAAGTTAATGCCTTTTGCTTATTTAAAAATTAATAAAAAAATTTAACAGTTTTGCTGAAAGGTTATTAAATTTCCTATTATGAGATTGTGTTGATATAAAAATTAAAAGTCAGAGCATGAATTTCACTTCATTAGGAAGCAAGCCTTGATCCTAAAGATTATTAAACTATTAGATAAAAACAAGACATGATTCCAAAATGCTTCATGAGTAGGCCTATTTTGACAAAAACAATGTTTGCTCCAGATTTTAATGTAAAGCAAGATAAATAGCTTGCTCATGAAGAATTAAGGCCCAGAAAAGCACACTTGGGTCACCATTTTGAATTAGTAGTTAATGATTTTTGTTCTTTTTGATGACTGACTCATTGCAATCTGATGGCATAAACCAATGCTTATGGTATAGTTCTCGACTAAGGGTCAGATATTGACAAACACAATGCTAGGCTTTTTGTAATTAATTAGTCTTTATTAAACCTGTGCAGAAAAACTTCTGGAGAGATTACTAGAATGATCAAATTATATTAAAAAGCTTTTTATTCCCCCAAACAAAAAGCTTGCTTTCTGGATATGTGTTTCTATCTGGGAAGTACCAGGAATAGGATTAAGGTTCTGTCTTCCATTATGGAAGCCAGAGGTTTTACTAAAGAAGCCATGTTGAAAAAATCTGGGGAGCGACTAATGCTTCCAGCTCTAGTTCTACCATTTGTCACCTAGAAAATGTAGTGGCTAGTAAGATTATTTTAGGGGGAACTGCCAACCCAATGGGCTTTATGGTTAACAATTGCCTTCTGTATGTAGCTAGTTGTCATAAAGCAATGCACAGTATGCCAATTATTTTAGTCAGAGCATCATTCCTATTTCTAAAGTTAATCAGCGTATTCTTAAATCAAGAAGGTAAGAAATTAAGGTGTGGCGCCACTTAATGGTACCCAGTTTTCTTATGAGATCGAGGGACTACTTACTACACTGATGAGGAATCTAGGCCTCGGTTTCTTACAAGAGTAGTTCATGAAATCACATTGCTTTCATTGCTTTGGAGAAAGTTAGTCCAGATAAAAACACCACGTCTACAACATGAGGAGGTAAGGATGATGACCATGTGGCCATGTGGCTCAGAGTTTATCCAGCAGTGAGGTGGACTCAACAGGAGCCAAACCTATACTTTCTGTGGGTAGTAAGCAGAAGAGTGAATGGAAGCCCTCCCATCTTTCCTTCTTTTATGGTAAAATAGGATATTTGCCACTAGTTGCCATGAGGATTAAATGACACATGAAAAGCATTTAGCACAGAAAATGATGTGGGATAAGAATTCTTTTTTTGGGGGAGGGTGTTGGGTTGTGGGCCTGGGCTCTGTCCCTCAGCTCTTCAGCTCAAGGCTAGCGCTCTACCACTTGAGCCACAGGGCCATTTCCGGCTTTTTTTTCCTTTTTGCTTATGTGGTACTGAGGAATCGAACCCAAGGCCTCATGCATGCAAGACAAGTGCTCTACCACTGAGCCACCTTCCCAGCCCTGGGATAAGAATTCTACAAGTGATCATTGTTCACTTTCCTTCAGGTAGGCTACAGTTCTGATACCTAGAAACTTTATCTTTTATCTTACTCTCCTGCATTTCCTTGCATAGTCCAGGATAAGTTATACCACTCTTTAAAAAGTAAACCTCTTGATCCGGATAGAGCTGCTAAAAAGCTGTTAAGCCTATGTGTAGTGTCAAAAGGTAAGGGAACACAGCTTTTTCATTGACTCTCTATTCAGTTCTCTCTGATTCAAATTCCCCTTTAGGGACGAGAATAAGATGCCCTACTGGATTTTCTCCTGTAGTTCTTTTTTGTTTGTTTGTTTGTTTAACCAAAGAGCAAAACTGGATGCATAAGGCCTACTCTGTCTGCCACATCCTTATGTTAAACTCGTTTAGGATAACACCCTTCACTGTCCAGTCAATTGGGAACCACAGCTCTGTAACACATGAGTCATAAGTTCCTAGGGTTCATTAATTCTGGAAAATAATTCAGTTATCTTTTGCTTATATCCTTCATTCTCAGTCTGTGAAAGACAAGGAACAATGCAGACTTTCAATTTTCTGGAGAAGGGCTTTGTTAGGTTTTGCTTTTACTTAGTCTAATGACCCACAATCCAGATGGTTTTGTTTCGAGTGAGCATAATAATTTTCTTTGTAGAAAAAAAACTCTAGCCTGGAGCCGGTGGCTCATGCCTGTAATCCTAGCTTCTAAGGAGGCTGAGATCTGAGGATCACTGCAGGAAAGTCCGTGAGACTCTTATCTCCAATAAACCACTTGAAAACTGGAAGTGGTTCTGTGGCTCAAGTGGTAGAGTGCTTGCCTTGAGCTGAAGAGCTGAGGGGCAGCACCCAGGTCCAGAGTTCAAGCCCCACGACCGACCAAAAAAAGAAAAAGAAAAAAAACCCTCCAAACACAGTATTTCATGTATAGTACAATTTATGTAAGTTTTCCCCCAGGGAGTTGAAATAGCACTGAATGTGGAAGAGTTTCTAGTTCCTTTAATATCAGAAGATGTCAGCTGTCAGTAGTCTATCCTTGGAGTTGTAATTTACTTTGTTACTGGCTAATTTCCTGCATAGATAATAAATTAAAAATTTCAAAGAACAGTAATATAAGAATATATTCCAAATAAGAATTTTAAGTACAGGATTTGAACGAGTGCAGATATTATAATTCTATTATTTTTTATCAGTACTAGAGGTACATGTATTACCATATGAGACATACACAGCTCATAACTTTTTTGGGGATAGCTTCTCTTGCTTTTGTCTATATCTTGCTCCTGATGGATAATTTCCTACCTACCTACACCTTTGACTTCATGAAATTTCAAATATGTACCACCATCAAGTCCAGCTTGTAGATGGATGAGGAGAGGTCTCGACGTTAGCCTTGAACTGAAGGTCCTCTTATCTTGACTTCCTGAGTGTCTGGAATTATAGGCCAGAACCTCCATATCTGTTTCCTATGCTTATTTATTGATCTATTTATTCATTTATTTTTGTTGGTCATGGGGCCTGAACTCTGGGCCTGGGTGCTGTCCCCGTGCTCTTCAGCTCAAGGCGATCGCTCTATCCCTTGTGTCACAGCCCCACTTCTGGTTTTTGAGTGGTTTATTGGAGCTAAGAGTCTCACAGACTTTCCTGCCCGGGCTGGCTTTGAACCTTGATCCTCACATCTCAGCCTCCTGAGTAGCTAGGATTACAGGCATGAGCCACTGGCACCCGGCTTTGAGGTGAAGGAATCTTTAAGAGGTCAGAACAAGTGGAAAGACATGAGGTCAGGGAGGTTGAGTCCAACCCTTTCCTTTCTCTTCCTTTTAGTTTCTTGGCTTCTGTGAGACTGACAAATCTCTTCCACTACCTACTACCTTCCATCACTTTTGTCCTCATCACAGCCCAAAGGTAACAGGGCCAAATGACACTTTCCTAAGCCCTCTGACTCCATCAACCAAAATAAGTATTTCTGCTTTGTAAGTTGATTATTTTAGGGTTTTTTTTTTTGTCAGAGTGTCAGAGAGAAACGTGACTAACATAGGCATTATCAGGACCACAGAGAACTTACTAAGTCATGTTTCAGCATTTACAGATTTCAAAAGAAAAAGCATTTGCATTTAGGGAGTTTTTCACAGAATACAGATGACCCATTGTTTCTGTTGTTGAAGAAAAGACCTCAAGTGAGTGTCTTTTTAGCTCCTCCAAGAACAAATAGTTGGAGTCCTCATTTGTACTACTGCACATCTTGGGAGGGGATCTAAGTTGTCTTAGTTGGTTTGCTTAGGCCATCTCAGAGCTGGATAGTGGGAATAGCTCCACTCATGTCCTGACCCAGATATCAAGGAATTGGGTAGATCCAGGCTGTAAACAGAGACCTACCTTTGGAGCTAGGTACCCAGGTACCTGGCTTGTCTATTGTCAGGTAAGTAGGTAAAAGTCATCATGAAACCAGGGAAAGGTTTCTTCCTGACTGGGCTGTGGATCAGCACTTGACTCTTCTTGATAAAGTAATGTTAATTAATATATGTTTACTGACCATTTCCATAGAGACCATCAATCAGTACATTTTCTTCTCTTGGGAGAAAATAACTCCTGCCTCTCGCTGCTTTGTAGGTTTCTCTCATGGCCAATCAGCCCTAAGGAAATGGTTTAAACAAACTTTAAAAACTTGAAGAGGTTAATTTTAATACTTTCCTTCACCAATGATACACAGAGCTCACTTGAATACAGTCTCATCCTGACAGATTCAAATACAGAGACTCTAATTCTTCCCACCTAAAATAGGAGGAGCTGGAACTTAGAATAGAACATTGCTCCAAATGGAAAACAGCTCAGCTGGTTAATGCAAATGAGGAATTTCAATTGGCTTTGAGTGTAGCATAGGCAAAATAACCACCTTACAAATCACTTTCTCTCAGATACACTGAGCAAAATGTTTATAAGATGTCTCTGCAGTATTATATCTAACTAAGGCTGTTGGTATTTATTTTTCAGTAGGATTATCTTTGTCCTTACATAAAAACAGATGCAATAACCAAGAGTTGACTTCTAGAAAGTGCCCTCTGTCACTCACTCACTCTCTTTCTCAATATTTATTCAAATCCAGATGCAGTTGGAAGACTAAAAATATCACATAGATTAACACTGTTGATTACAAACAATCTGACATCTGTGTCCTGATGTCTGACTTTTTCTGAAAAACATACACATGTGAAATTTGACTTACAATGGAGAAAGTCAAACTTTCTCTTTTGTAAGTAATACATCAGTAGAAAATGTGAAGTTCAATAGAGACTGGTGACCTTCTAAATTGTTTGCGTGGGAGCAAACAACTGTGGTATTCAGTAGCTCTCTAAATTCAGAACAATCAAAGGGCATATCAGGCAGGAATAAAAACTCATACTTGGAAGTAACTATCTCAATTTGGCATGGGAATAGAAAAAGTGTTGAAATATGACAGAAAGAATGTTAAGCAGAAGAGTTATCAATTACAGGGAAGACCATCATACCTGGGAAAAAGTGAGTTGTGACCATATATAGACATATTTTTAAGCGTTTCTCCATTCCCAGGAAAATCAAGTGGTAGGATAAAAGGTGAGGTTATTAAGTTATCTGTCACCCACTAATCAGGACTTAGGTTATGACCTTCCTGGACCCTGCAGAGTTGGCTAGTTTCATGAATGTAGAAGGGATGAGTTGAGTTTGGGGATTGAAAGATGTACTTTGAGTCTGCAATAGACATCTCCTAATTGGAGATGACCCAGTGTCTAAAAGAGGTTGCTCTACGATGAGTTGTGTCTCCCCCAAAGATATGCTGAAGTCCTAAATCTCAGTCCATGAAAGTTCCCTTACTTGGAAATAGGATCTTTGCAGATACAATCAAGTTAATTGATGACACTCTAGAATTGGGTAGGCCCTAATTCTGAACAATAAGAGAGAGAGATTTACAAAAAGACAGGTATATGGGAAGAAGGACATGATGTGACAACACAGGCAGAGACTGCAGGGATGTCACCCTAAGCCATGGGGGTCAAGGGTCATTGGTTACTACCAGAAGGTTGGAAGAGACAGCCTTCTCTCCCAGAACCTTTAGAGGAAATGATATCTTCACTTCAGAGTTGTAGTCTTCAAAACTGGAAAATGGTATTTCTCTTTTGTATTAAGGGTTTCTCTTTTGTTGGTAGCCCTAGAAAATTAATATGGTCTCTACTAAGGGCTAAGCTATGGTCTCTTGGCTTCTCTTCTTTGGCATTTCAAAAGAAGAGAAGTGATTTGACCTGAAGAGGTAAGGGAATTAAAGAAAAGGTTTTTCTGGGGGACAGGGGAAGTAAATTTGGGTAAATTCCTCTTGAGGAGAGGTAGATCAGCAATATGTGACCTGGAATTAGAAGTCTGATACCTATTCAGAAGTCTGATACTCGGAGTGTATATGGTGAAAACACATTTGCATTCCCTATAAAGTGTCAATGAGCAAGAGACATTCTGTGTCATAGGTATAGACAAAACAGGGAATGGCCACTATCCAGGAGCCAGAAGGAAGGTGGTTCTGGGAATGGTGGGGTTAGAATACCGTTTCTTCCCATTGTGTGTACTGGGGATGTGGCTTAGATAGGTGATCACTTGCTTAGAATTCATGAAATCCCAGGTTCCACCCCAAGTATGGAAATAACAAAAATTAATGGATAATAAAACATGACAAAAAATCTAAAGCAAAAAATCTAAAACAATTACCTGCCCCCTAGACAAATACTTTGAGAAAGACAAAAAAGCAAGTTATCTTGATCCCTCATGCCTGGCCTCCTTCTCCTCCCCGTGTGGGTTCTTTTAAATCAAGAGTATCTCTGAAGAATTGTGGGACAGAAATTCTGCTGGAAATACCAGAGACACAAATGTCAGAGGACAGGGGAGGGCACACTCATATTCTTGGGTGCTCACTGTCTTATTTTCTTAACTTTGCCAAGAAATATTTTGTTAAGGTACATGCATGCAATTTCTTCCTGACTTTGTCAATCCCATACCCCTTGAGGTCAGCATACCTTCTGAAGAAATGCACCCAGATCACAATGGTATATGAGTCTGTTCTATTCTGCCTCTAAAAGAGAAATATTACAGTAAATAGGTATGTGGGCTCTCTCCAATTGCAAAACCTAGCAGACACAGAAGATCAAATCTGGAAAAAACTTAACTTGACCATGATACATTTTTGTAAATCAAGTTTGAGACCTATTTCCTAGAAAAATATTTTCAAAAAAATAAAAAAAAGAAACACCATATGTAAACACTTGTTATTATTTTTACATTGCTACATGCCACATAAGTTACCATTTAGCAATTATATAGATGGAGATAAGCCAGAGACATTCCACCACTTTGGCAGATTGTGACCTGTTTGGTTGATTCATTTGCTCTCCTCCTTCTCCTTAGTTAATACAAAATCCCCCTAAGAGAGCTTCATGTGTGACCTTAGTTAATACAAAATTCCCATAGGAAAGCTTCATGTGTGACTGATCCTCATGTTAGTACGATGGAGCCATGCAGTGTAAAGACTATAGTATTAATATACTCCATCTGTCATATTCATTGCCTCTGTGCTTTTTCTAGTCCTTTCCCAATCGGTGTGGAGTGGGATAGGGAAAGAGAGAGTAATACAGGGAAGAAGAGGAAGGAACTGATTTCCCACATCACCTTTCCCAAAGGACTCTCATTGTACACCTCCACTTGGTTCTACCGTGCCTTTCCTCTTCCTAAAGCCAATTTACAATGTCCAAAGGTGTCCCCTTGTGTGTCCCCACTCAGCCTAAACATCTTTTCTTGATCATTATGCTAGTTCTAGAGGATCCTTTCTCTATCACTCAAATTTCTATTGTATACACTCTTATCATTCATTAGAAGTCACCTGCCAGGGACAGATCTCTGCAGCTTAGGGGTGGGACAATAGCTTATCTGACCATTTTAGGCTCTATGCTGTGCTGATAGAAGGGAAGCTGAGACCACAGGACTCTCAGGTAAATTATAAGATACTTTAAACAAGTTTTTTTTAAATATAAATTTAGGTTTGACCCCTGTAGTAGGAACTTGAGACTAGGTAATTAATGTGTCATGGGAAATGAGGCAGCCACTGGGGACCAGAGGAAATTTGTCACAGGTCTTTGTCTCTCTTCTTCAGCTTGTTTCAAGAAATGGCTCTGATTCCTCTTGTGAAAAGCAATGCATATTTCTGCAGACAAACCAATCTTCAAACAGTAATACATATTCCATTCTGGGCAGAATACTATTTGCAGATATTTAAAAGTTTGGGAAGAGCAAACTACAAATAATTACATGAGCATAAACCCTGCCCCATCTCCCGAATTTCTTTTAGCCTTTATTCTGCTAAAACTACCTGTTATATATAAATAATATCAGATCATAATCTCACTGGAATATACTTGCTTCTGTGTTATCCTTTTTCATTTGATTGTCATCTCTGGGCTACAGTATTGCTTATATTTGACTGTGTACCTGTGCATGTAAGTGTAATTTTGTTAACATATAAGGGAACATAAGTAGTTTACCAACAGACAATTAAAATTCTGCACCATGTGCCTTGATGAAATTCCCCTCATTTAACAGTAGCAATTAATAAATATCCTGAAAAACCTTTAGAATTTAGCAAGGTAGTATAATCCTAATGTTGAATTCCCAATAACACAAAGATAGTCTTCACTGTGGCCAACACTTCCCGTGATTACTATGTGGTAAGTCCCTTTCTAAGCTTTTATATTAATCGAGGTTATCCTTCCAACCACAGACAAGGTAAAGCTTATTTTCACCATCTAAAGATGGATAACAGGGCCATAGCCAGAGGCCAAGTTTACCCAGCTATCAATAGTGGGGTAAGTCTTCTACACCAGCATCCTGGCTTTCAAATCAGTACTAAGACGTGGCGGTGTGGTTCATGTGGTAGAGAACACTAGTTTTGAGCACAAAGAGGCTCAGGGATAGTGCCCAGCCCCTGAGTTCAAGTTCCACAACTGACAAAAAAAAATCTGTTCAAATCAGTGTCAAATTCATTCTGCTATGCTGCTGTCAATGTGATCTATTGTGAGAGTCCCAAGTAGTTTTCTTCAGCATTGCTTTTTGGATACTGAGTCAATGAAAATGAAATCTCCGAAGTAAACTTTGTAGCTTGGTCATCCCACCCACCCCCACTTCAGTGACTAACTTACATGAAAGACTAAGTCTGAGATCATACCAGATTAAAAAGTGTGAATGAACCTAAGGCAATCATAGATCAAAACAAACAGCAAATCAATATTCTCATCAAGTTAGAGGAACTCAGATGACATAAGAATTGGGTCATCTGGAGGTTACTGAAGACAGACCATAGGACCCCAGGGCAGGTATGAACAGAAGGAAGATTAAGAAGAGTTGAAGCCATTATGTAGCTCTTGCTATATGCCGAACTCAGTATTATTTTTTTAATGCCTATAACAGTCTAGAAATATCTTTTCTAAATGGAGCCAAAGTTTGCTTCACTGCAGTTATGCAATGTTTTTGAGGCCCAATGCTCATTGGTTTTCCAGAGTTGTTCTTGGGGTCTTCTTCCATCCTGGTCCACTCTAACAACCCCTCAGGTGATGCCAGGGTACTCGGAGACTCTGGGCATCATTCATTTGTACTACTGCTTTATTTTCCCCAAAGCCATTGTGGAGTAAAAATATGTCATTTATACAACACCTTGCTATATCAGCAATGATCTGGAAGAGCAAAAGCTGATAGCCCATCTTAGGGTAAATGGAAAAGTTCCCAAACAAGAAGTCTTGATCCATTTTACCACACAATACCATACACTGTAGTATAATTTCTCCTTGCCCCATTGCTAATATGTGTATTCCAAGTTAACATCCCAAGTAAAGCATAATTTTTCTAAAAATCAAAAAAGGAGTTCAGTTGTGGGTTGCATTTAGCAACACCTATTAATCTGAGCTTCTTTACCAAACAATAGAAAGCAAGGTAAGAACTGAACATCAAGATCGCCCACAACGTCTCCATTTTCTGTAATTATGTAAGTGCCTGAAAACACTATTTCTTTTGCTGTTTCTAAAGGTAAGATAGAAGGAAGGATTGCTTTTCTAATGACTGTTCTAATTTGGCAATTGAATTCGAATTTCCACTGCTTTCAAGCTTCAGGTTTGAGACTTAAATTAGCTTGTTACAGAGGAGCTTTGGTGGTCCCAGCCCTAGAATTGGCGGGCAGAACAAGGAGAACAAGGGGACCATGAAGAGCTGGGCAGGGGTGGGACAGAAGTCTCCTATTCCCCTAATCAACGGCAAGTTCTTTTCTGCTCTAAATTGTACTGTTTCGGGAGGCTTATATTGTCAGTATCAGAGCAATTCAAAAGAATTAAAAAGGAACAGCAATTGGGAATGGGGAGAAGTGGAAAATGTTGTCATAAAAATAGAAAACTTTAAAATACTGTCTAGTCAAAATCGAAGAGTGCCACAAGTCCCTTGAGAGTTCAGATGCACGCTAAGGCTGGTGCACACGGACCTACCCCTTTCAGAAGACTCACATTTTACATACATGGGAGGGCAGGTGTGGGGAATTTAAAGGATTTCCCCAGCGAAATAGAACGGTCTCCACAAAAGCTGATTCTGTCTACTGTCTAAACAGCTAGACCACATTCTGAGCCCCAAGGTAAAAATGGAAAAAAAATTAATAGTACAGTAAAGTTTCATTTCAGTTAACAGACCTTTCTGTTCTCCACTCAGCAAACAAAAACACACTTTGTTGACTCAAAACAGAGGGCCCAAAGAGTGCCATTCTTTACCCATTGAGAAGAACCAATTCACCGGTTCAGCAAAGCACATACATGAAATATAATCTGAGATGGAAAGCACTGAGCAGTGGGAAGCTAGAGGCTTCACGAGGAAAAACAACAGTACATGTCTGTGATTTTCAACATGTGTCTACACTAGTAATTGAATCAAGGCCGTCTGTTTATGCATAGCTTTTAGCAGAGAAAAACTTTACTGACCTGGGAGAAGACATTATCCACCTTTCAAGCAATTTTCGTGTGAATGATGGTATTGTTAACCTCTAAGGGTTATTCAAATATTTTTTTTTCTGAGAAACTGGCTGCTTTTGGTTCTTTCTTAAATGTCACATGTTTCAATTTTGTGCAGAATAGATGACAGGCTGGACATTCCAACGGAGGTTTAATTAATTTAACTAATTTCCGTCAGGAGCAGTGGAGTGACAGGACTCAGATGGCTAGTCCATTCCAGCATGGGGATTTTCCTACTTCAATAGCAGTAAAAGCCAAGCACACTGTGTGGTTTTTGTAACTGGACAAGTTTAGAAACATTTTGATGCTCCTGCTCCGCCAAGTGTTTCATAAAATCTATTTTCTTTCTACTTCATGCCAAAAATGCCACACACACACACACACACACACACACACACACACACACACACATCCCTAAATATTTTCCCCCATATCTGGACACATGTCCAAGATTTCTTCTCTTCTAAGAATAAATAATTTTTTTCTGGGTTATAAAAATGCCCACTTGGTCTATTAGATTAAACATATCTTTATATAGAAAAAGCATTTAAAACATCTGCTAGCGAGTCTAAGGAAGGATTCTGGCTCAATATGACTTTATTAAATTAATTTGGATAAAATAAAAGGTTGGGAAGTCTGTTAGGGACTCAAGTTCAAGCTTGATTTTTAATCTTCTTAGGTTTGCTTTTTTTCCCCTCTCATTGTCCTTACACTATTCCTTTGTATTAGGAAGCATTAAATCAGAAGTAATTCCTGTCTTTGACCAAAATAATTCCCTGGAAACAATACCAATGTAAGGGATCTCTCTGGTTCCATTCTCTAGTTGCTCAGTCAGCTGTGGTTCCAAGAGTTCCACTGTCAGAGTTTCAAAATTTCTAGTATTAAAAAAACTGTGAACTTGCAAATTAGCTGTCAAGTTTAATAGAAAATGAATAGTGCAGCTGAGAGCAGACTTGTTTCTACACCTGGTATCCTATTGATCTTACATCCGGGGTAGAGCACAAAACACTGGAAAGTTAGCAATTGGTTTGGTATTTTCTTTTTTTTTTTTTAAACCAGCTAATTACATTCATCAAGGCAAAAAAGATGAAAGGTAGTATGGTAATTGGATATAAAGGGTGAGATAGCTACATGCGTGGAAAAGAATATCTGTGTATCTAAAATGAGGTAAATACTCATAGAAATAAGCTCAATGGTGTTAGCTCTTATTAAAACCATTAAAGAGAGACATACTACATTACAGATTTAAAGCTTCAAGTTGGGCAACTTGAAATATATTTATTTATTATGGATAATTAAAGATTAAAAATAAAATTACTATAAGCAGAAAGTATTCTAAGATGGTAGATACTGCTATTTATCCTTAACAGGTTAATTTTTAAAGTCAGTATTTGTTAGCATGTGAAGATGTGTGTGTGTGTGTGTGTGTGTGTGTGTGTGTGTGTGTGTGTGTGTGTGTGTGTGTGCATGCATGTGTGTGTACATGTTCAAGAAACAGGGAAAATTTCTAGTCCTTTATAAGTGGTGCCCCTTACACTTCTTAGCAGATCTTTGTCCCTTTTTTAAATCTAAAAATGCAACAACATTGTATTTGGAGAATTTACAAGGATAAAGAAAAACATTTCAGATAGAGCTATAAACATTTCAGATAGAGCATGTGGAAATATGATTCTGAAATATCATAAAAATTCTTCACAAAAAATCAAAATACTATTAAAGATCAATGATAGCTCAAGAAACTAGAGGATGTGACAAATTTTCCTGCAGTCTGTAACCTACCATCATCCTTCTAGAAATTGTACTAAGTGATTATTTCATCTCTCTCCCATTTTATTTTTCCATAACCCATTCTCCCCTCATGCATGGGGATTGGATATTTACTTTGTGAAACCATTAAGCATCTTAGAAGACTTACGTTTTGTTGAACCAGATCTCCCATGGTAAAATGATAAAATGCAACACAGTGAGTTTGCTTCCTAGAAACAGTAAATCAGCATCATGATGCACCCAGGTCAGAAATAATACCCTTCATTTGCTGCAATTGCTTTAGTATCAGTGCTATAAAAAATAGATGATGGAAAACTGGAGCTCTGGGTAGAAACAGAAGTCTGCTGTGTGTGGCTTGCACAGGAACAGAGCAGACAGAAATGGTGGTCTTGTCTATTCCTCAATCTTAGGGCTTGTCTGTGCTGACAAGTAGCAGCCCATGCAGTATACACATCTGTCAGGGATTTAGCACTGTGGGCACAAGCAATGCCTGATTCAATTTACATAAATGGCAGCGAGCTAAACATACACACTCCTGCTAGAATTTAATGAGCATGGAAATGTGAGCTTTTGGAATATCACTGTGCAGTGGTCAGGCCAAGTTCTTTAAGGTACTTGGGTTTTCCTGTTTGCTTTTGCAAAAACACAATTTCCAACCGAAGAATGTGCTATGGGTATGGCTTAAAGAAAGTTGAAAGTCAGTGACATAAAGGCTTAAAGTTTTCCCTCATCTCCAGGTGGTATGGAATGACTCTGGGAAGCCAAAATATATAAGAGGCAGCTCATCCCAGTACCAACTACATGTTCTGACCCTTTGGCATGGACTCAAAGCCCAAAGATATGTAGAGAAAAATGAACCACTAACTGCAATGTTAAGACTTGTAGTCTGTGCCTTGTGTAGAATCTGTAATGCCTGTGAATGTATGTATACAAAATATGACATAAGGTGATTAAAGAGAAACACCACTTAACAATAAGTAAGAAAAACCAAGAGACATCAAGAAGAGAGGCAAAGAGAAGACTTGGAATATAGGTGTGCAAAATCCCCTTTACTCCTTTCCCTTAATCATCATCATCATCATCATCATCATCATCATCATCATCATCATCATCATCATCATCATCATCATCATCATTGGTGCCAGTACTGAAGCTTGAACTTTGGGCTTAGAAACTACCCCTGAGCATTTTTGCTCAAAGCTGGTACTCTACCACTTGAGCCACAGCTCCACTTCCAGCTTTTTGGTGGTTAATGAGAGGTGAGAGTCTCAAGGACTTTTCTGCCTTGGCTGGTTTTGAACTGCAATCCTCAGGTCTCAGCTTTCTCAATTTATAGGAGTGAGCCACCATCACCCAGCTAACCTATCATTATTTTAAAGCACAGACCCAGGCCGAGACCCACCTTTATCCTCTCTTTACACTATGCCCTTGCTTTTGTTATCCTGTTTGGTTATTCTACCAAATAAACTGGAGATGTGTTCTTGTTTTTATTATGTGCTTCATTTCTAGTCCATTAAGTTGGACGAACTCTACACCATCCAGAGTATGATTATGATTTGCAAGAGCAAACTTGAAATCCTGGCCTTGGAAATAATTACTGAGATGCCTACCAACTCCTTGTGCCTGGTCTGCATTTGCTTTATCTTCTAAGTTTCAGACCTGTTAGTTCGTGTTTGGTATACTCCTAGTCCTTCCAAGATTGGAGACTCTTCCTGACTTGCTTTTCTCTGAAGTTCATTTCTCAATGCCCTTGCATTATTTCTGATTTTAATTTGCCTCTTTGGCTTGTTTTCCTTGCTAATTTTTAGTGAAGATATAATCTCTCATTCTCTGGGCCCTGCCCTGGCTCAAAACCTTGGGTATAGAGTATAAACAACCTTATTTTTCAAGCCTGCTAACTGGTACTTTGGAGCTACTCAACTCCGAAAGCAACCAGTACCAGTGAATACAAATAAAACAAAACAAAGCCAAAACAACTAATCTAAGAAAAGGTGAGACATAGTCACACTGGCATGACTGGGATTAAAAGGTCTGGCTCTGAATTTGGCTGCTATAATTAATTTACTTTCACATCAGAAAATGAAAATCTATTTTATGTATTGTTCTTTCACTCAACAAATTCATATTAATCACCAATACTTCCCAGGTAAAAGGGATCCTGAAGTAGTCAGAACAGAAAAGAATCTCTGCCTCCCTGAAGTTGACATTTTAATGGTGCTTATAGGGATCAAATAAAATAACCACCTAACTGCACACCAAAAGGCCTAAATGTGGGAAATACTCAAGAGCTGTTAGTTATTATGCTAACCATAAGAAATAACTTGTAGCAGAGTTTTAACTAGATGAAGCAAAAAAATATATAAGTTAAGGAGAGAAAATATAGGAAAGTCAGGGAAGGGGAATTTTTTTTTTTGCTAAAAATAGGACAGGAATATGATACTCTGTAGGTTTAGAGTGTTTCCTGGATCTATGCTAGTAGATGTGCTGCCCATATGTATCTGCTCATTCAATACCACACTGCCCTTCTTCCCACATTTGTCGCACAGCAATGCCAGCAAGCCTGCTGAGCATTGCCATGAGCAGCTCCTAGCCCTTTGGCCACCATCAACACCAGCTTCAGTTTCCTGGAAAGGCATCTTGTTTAGACCTACCTACAAAAGCAACTCAGATCTGAACCTTAGATCTTAACATCAGAAAGAGGGCAGGATTGAAGTTTGTAGTATTCTTTATTCCATACACTGTCCTCTTTAAGTTATCATAGATTTACAGTCATTTCCATGTATTGGTTTTTATAGCATTCTAGTAAGGAGAAATTTCCTTTGATTTGACCTCACAGCAGGGGGGCGGTAACAGCATGTTTTCAACTGAATCTCTCTCTCTTTCTCTTTCTCTGTCTCTCTGTGTCTCTGTCTCTGTCTCTGTCTGTCTCTGTCTCTGTCTCTGTCTCTGTCTCTGTCTCTCTCTCTCTGTGGGTTGTGGGGCTTGAACTCTGGACCTGGGTGCTGTCCCTCAGCTCTTCAGCTCAAGGCTAATGTTCTACCACTTGAGCCACAGCACCACTTCTGGTTTTCTGGTGGTTTAATGGACAAGGGTCTCATGGAATTTCCTGCCCAGGCTGACTTTGAACTGTGATCCTCAGATCTCAGCCTCCTGAGTAGCTAGGATTGCGGGCGTGAGCCACTGGCACCTGACTTGAATCTCATATATATATATATATATATATATATATATATATATATGTATATACATATATATATATGTATATATATATACATATACATATACATATATTCCTGATAGCTCAGTTAGAGAGCAAGTTTCATTTTTCATTTTGATTTTGCAAATATTTTCCACTTAGAATGATAAAGAACAGATAATCTATCAATAGCAAGTCTAAAACAAGGATGAGTCTTGACATTGTTTATTCCGTATTATATTTTAGTGATGAAGATATACAGCTAAAAATTATGATACATGATGGCTTATGGCATCCTTTAACTATGCTATTCTAGTAATTTAGAACTCTTTTAATCTTCCTATGCTCCCTAATCTATTGAACTCTTTTGTGTTTCCTTTCCCACATCTCACTGATATCCAAGGAAGAGCTGGACAAAGCAACCAATAAGATGATGTTTATTTTTCCTCCTCCATCCCTTCCTCTGCTTTCCTTCTCTGTTTTTTTGTTCTTCCATCTCCATTTTTTGCTCCCTTAAACTTCATGTGGTTGGATGCCATTATAATTCCATAATCACTCTATGACCCCATGTGGGATAGTGGTTTTAAAACAATATTCCCTGTCGTATAAGTGATTGCATCCATGTGGAACTTGGAACCTCTGCAGGTTCATGTGGCCTTTAATTGGTTTTGAATCCAGTTTTCTGTTTCACTAAATCGGTGAGTTATTCTAGTTTGTTCTGCAACTGTTAGGAGAGGAACAAACCAGTGAGTATTTTTGACTCTGAGTCAGTAAAAGAAACCTGTAGTTTTGATTCACACAAGGCAGAATTAACAAGTGTTGATCTTTCAGATCACCAGATTTCTCTAGCTCAGGTCAGACAATAAAGTTATATAATTTTGTAAGCTATACATACAAGTGACTGTACTAATAAGCCCAATTATGTTAACTAATATTTCGATTATCAGAATCCCAGAAATGAGAACATTTTTATTTTATTTTTTACACGTTCAATAATGCTTGGCAGACTGAAAATATAGACCATTCAGAATGAAGTTGTATGACACTAACAACCTCATGGCCATAATACACTGAAAATCAAGCTACTAAAAGTCTTACCTAACATTAATGATTTTCTTAGAAATATGATGTAAGATTTCCTTCCTAACTTTGCTGATGGAATTCTTACTATTAGTAAACCTTCTTTTGGAACAGGGGTTCAGATGAGACAGACTTGCCAAATTCTTTGATCTGGCTCTTTGGTTTGACATGCAGGTATAAGGAGATGGTAAACCAAGGAAAGGACACTATGCTTTAGATCAAGAATGGAGAGTAGCAATGGCTTGTATTGAGATACACAGACATATGGAGCGGGGGTGGGGTGATTTACTTTCCCATTCACTGTGGGAAATTTTTGAAGTGATAATGAACATGGAGGAGGAAAATGTTACCACAGAAATGGCCCAGTGGGTGGTATCAATGAGTTTAGAAGCGATAGTGTCCATCCAAAATGTTCTGAAGAGAACCAACGAGAACAGAAGTCAGATCAGCAAGATCCCTGAAATAAGGAGTGATGTAGTAGAGCCTTTGATTTGCACTCCTTGTAGGAAGGTATGTTGAAAAATATTTGATTCATGGTACCTTTGTACTACATAGCAGCATTCTGATTTAAGAATGTCAGTATATTTCAATTTGCTTGAATAGTTTATAGTCACAGCTTGTAGCACCCTTAGATTAATACTTGCGGATTATATACAGTTAGATACTATTATATATAAAACATAAAAATATACCATCAGAAAAACATCGTTTCTCAATTGGTTCATTCTTTTTCTTTTTAGGTGATACAGTGTTTTTTAGGCACATATCCCTTCCCTCCCATATACACAGCAATTTGAAGACATCAGCTTAGGATGTTTACAGGATGTACATGATGAAAAACTGTTTAATTGGTCTTTGTAGTCACTATATCTTGGCCTTGACGTTTACTACAATTTAGAGCATCTCAAAAAGTTAGGGACAATCCCACTGTCAGAAATATGTCTTCTTGGTCTACTTTTGGTCATTCTATATAGCAACAAAACCCTAGCTATGCCTTTCTACATTGTGAAATAATGGAAAAAGAAATCAGAAGTCACAGAAAGAATAACACAATGACAGGCTTTCACCTGGGCTGCTTTTCAGGATGATTTATCTAAGTGGCTTGAAATGTTTACAGACAGAAGCTGATTCCGTAAGGATATAATACAAACACATTGTCTTGTGTCTGAAAGTATTCCAACATCACTATCAGTCAGGGCTTTTTCCAAAAGTGTGATAGATTGTAGGTTTCTCTATCATCTCTTATCTGATTAGAATTACCTAAGTGGGAATGGAGTCTGTGATTACAGGCTGAGACAAGCACGGACAAGCTAACGCATGCATCCTGGGATAGATTCCTCATTAGGAATACCCAGTACGAGATTCAGGCACTCTATGACAACAGATAAACTAGATTGTTTCTTAAATTAGCTGCAGTTAATAAGTTATGTTTTCTCCAAATTCATATGTTGAAGCCCTGCCCCTACCCCACTCTAGTATTTGGAGATAGGCCTTCTAAAAGAGAAATTAGTGAAAAGTAACTCATCGTGGTTGACTTTGATCTAACATAGTTAGTATTCAAAAAAGAAAAGGACAAGCAAAAGGGACACCAGAGATGTATGTACAGGAAAAGAATCATGACCTGGTGAGGATCAGGGAGTGAGAAAGTGTCCATTGGCATGATGAATAACAAGCTATGTTTGTGTGGTGAGCTGGGAGAGCTCGCTGGCAATTCAGTCCTGCGCTTCTAATCTCCAGATATTTGAGAAATAAACTTTTGTTATCTAAGTCACCAATCTGAGGCATGTCCTCATAGCATTACTAGCAGACTAATACAAGCCTATGGGCTTGAAACTTTGAGTACAGGATGCAATTTTATTGTAGGGGAGATAATGTCAATTTAGATGCAGATGTTTGCCAGCATTCAGTACTGTGATTGGAAAGGACTAGAAGGCAACAATTCCTAGACAGTGTGCTCAGAGTACTCGACTTCTTTCAGTAAAACCACCTAGAAAAGAGGGCCTTGTGGTTCTCTGTCAGAAGCAACTGGATTCCAATATGGCACCATTGCCAATATCCTGATGGTGCCCACCATAGCCTAAGACAAATGAGCTAATTCTCCACAAGTGGTCAGGCCAATAGCATCTCCTTACTACACCCCTCGGCACGCATTCCTTTACACCTGGAGTAGGGTACACTGATTTTTTCTCTTCTGAATTGTTAAGCATCCTCCTGTTTCTCCTTGGCTCAGTTTACAAAGCTTGCTTTTATTTGAAGTATACTTTGTGAGTTTTGGGGTGACCCACTTCACATAGAGAAGCTTGCTCTCAGTAGAACTAGGAAATCAGTATTTAATTGTAATATCTGGTTATTCCATCTTGGTCTTATTGGTTGGTTATGGGACTTTTAATGAAAGGAAGCCTCATGTATTCACCAAGAAAACGCCTTAATTATGCAGACTTTGGTTTATGCAACACATTCTTGAAAATATTTTCAATTTATTTTCCATCAATCTTACCATTTCATATTTATATTTGCTTCAGGAATTTGGAATAAAGTGAGCTGGCAGTGTGGTTTTAAAATCCTTTAAAGGATCGCACACATCTTCCTTACATGAAAGCAACTACAACATCCATAACTAAACTAAGTTATCCAGGAAAGGCTGAGGGACAATTTTATGGTGGTACCTGACATTAATGGTTAGAGAAGGTTTATTGTGTTTTGTATGTAGGGTTTTGATATTAGTAGCATTTTAAGCGTGAAGTTGTTTAGTTCAGTGAAATAATTCTTGCATACAATTAGATTTTGCTAGTGAACGTATCCATCAGCTTTTGTAATCTAAGTAATGTTCTGGAAAATAGTAAGTAACTCTGACTTTTTATTACATCTGGTTTACTTTCTACTTTTGATGGCTATGAGTGTCCCTGGGAAATATCTGAAGTCAAATGTGTTGAGAAACTTCTGTGCTCTCCTGCAAGAAGAAATATCATCCTGACTGAAGAGAGTAATTCATCCCACCAACAACATTCTCCAAAGAGAAGCTGAGAAGGAATAAAGGAGAATCAAGCTATGATGGTAAACTGTTCTCAAATACTAAAAGGAAACCTAAAAAAGTATTCAAAAGTATGATTCTGTTTGCTATAGGTATCACTTTTTTGTAGTTGTTGAAATGTACCTTTACGGAACTTGGAGTAAGATCTTACCATAAAAGTATTTTCTTGAATAATCTTATCAGATGAGCTGGAAAGCTCAAATGCTATGTACATATGCTCATGTAAGATGATGCTAAGTGAAATGAAACCCAATATATGGTCACAAGAGCTCTGTCTTTGATGTTGTTTTAAATGTACTATGTGTTTTTTTTGTTTTGTTTGTATGTTCTTCCTCCTATGGCATATCCCCTGATGTCACCGTGCTTGATTTTGGTACCCTGCATCTTGTATATACATTTGTCTAGTCTGGGGAGGGGAAGCAGAAGGACAAAATGCTGAAACAAGGACCCAGGATGACCCATTGCAGCAAAGACACACACAGGACAGTATATTGGAAACGAATTTTACAACTTTAATGGGGGTCGGGTGGGGTAGGGGGGTGGGGAGGAGTGTGGGAAGTGGGGGAGGGAAGGGCTAGTGGGACAACAACAAGGGAAGGGGTAACAATGATCAACAAGTAATGTAGTCATTGCTTTACTCATGTCACTGCAACCCCTCTGTACAGCATCTTTCCAATACAATAAAAATTTTAAAAAGTTTCCTTGAAAAAAGCCAGGAAGTTCTGCCACTCCCCACCCAACAGAGAACATCCTTATGTAACCATTGGCTAACCACTGTCTAACCCCTGAGGTGGCGCCATGAGGGGATGCTACTCAGCCTCCCTGAATATAGAAGAACAGTCAGTAGACAAAACTGGGATCTTGGAACACCACAGCTCCACAGCCTAATGAAGCTCCAGCACTGTTGCTTAGAGCAACTCCAGCAATCACACTTGCTCAGAGCTACCTCTGGGAGCATCAGAGACAGTCAGGGAAGATTTAATTGGTTTGACCTTCATGCCTTCCTGATATCCCATTGAGAGTCGGCCTTTGGAGACAGGGTGAGAAAGTCTTCATTTGGATTAAGAAACAAGAGAGAGATGAAACAAAAAAATAAAATAAAATAAACCCCTTTCATCTGAATTCTTGATGGTATTGGAAACCAGTTATTCAATCACACAAGTGTCTGACTCCCATAATTTGGATTCAGAATTACAAAGACCAGTGTGATTCAATTGTGTAACCTTTGGTAACATGGACTTTTAGACCAGTAGCATTTTATGCAGGGAAGAAACTGGAAAGATTAGTTAGTCCATTAATGTATGAGGAAGTAAGTTTGCTGGTGTTGGACAGGTAAAAGCAGGATGTGCCAGAGTAAACTAGTTCAGCAGGACTTACTAGAGCTGAAAGAAGAGTTTTAGTTGTCCATTTAGACAGAAACAAATTGTGTAAAGAAATGAGACCAAAGCCATGTAAGCAAAGGTGGGAAAAAACCCACATGTATATCCTTTAAGAAACTTATAAACAAAACTTTAGAAATTGTTCATTGGGAATTCCTGTTTGCCTGCTGGCCTACTTTGGTGTATGGCTTTATTTTGTGTCACAAACACTGGTTGAACTGGTTGCTAAGTAGATTATCTGTGGAGATACTTAACTGTTTAAAGGAGACCACTTGTAGGTATACATTTAAATATACTCTCAGATGGTATTGATTTGTTGATGACAGATCTAATGTGATGCTATCCACTGAGCTGACTTATAAATTAAGTCAGAATCACTGTTCTCATTCACTGGATATGTGACTTGGAGCAAGATTTTTTTAACTCTCCTCAGGCTTTTCCTAGATGTGTGATGGGAACAACTGTGGTAGATCATTTCTAAGTATCAACTTCGTACTTATGAACATGGTATAAAACCCTGCCTTAAGTTCATCACTTTTGAACAGGAGCTTTAAATTTGTTCATAACCCAATGATGGTAGTAGTGTCTTTCTCATTGTGAAGTATGAATTTAGAGCACATCTATGTTCTACAGCCACACTGCTCAAACTGTATGTTTGAAAAGACTCTCATGAATTCGATATGATCCTATCACCTACAACACCCTAACAGCTATGATGACTGGTATGTACTGTTCACATATCCAAGTCATATTACACACCAGGAAATCCAAAGTAGACCAATTTTTGCTGTGGAGTATCCAACATTGGCTGTTGATGGACATTTGCACAGCTAATTTGTACCATACTGAAAATATATTAACTATCCGAAATAGCAAGTAGACCTGCCCCTTCTAACCACATCTATTAATAAGTTGCTCATTTGAAAATGAAATGCTTCCTCTTAGTACAGCGAATCTTACTTAATAGTGACAGGAAATTTGCATAAGAAAATGGGGCTCTTTTTGTTGTTGTTCTTTCATTTCTATTTTAAATCTTGGGGGTTACCTCCTCCATGCTGAAGGACACTAAATTCTATTCTCTCTCTTTCCCTCCTTAACTCAAAGGACTTATACACATAGTTTTTGTCTCAAAAAGTTTATAGCTTTATTTAGGGAGACAAAAAATACCGCACACTCCCTGAGAAGCTCATGATAGAGGACTTAAACAAGAGCATAAATGGTTACATAACAAAGGAACATTCAAGAATATGTTCAAGAATATGAACTCATTGAAAATGACATGGGTGGCTAAGTCAGTTTGGCGAGAACTGACACTAAGCATGAAGTGAAGAGAAAAATCGATGGCAACCTGATATGAGACTGGCCTGTTAAAAATCGCAACAAACAGAAGTTTGGTGATCATTGATATTTTACAAAATTAGGGGACAGTGGGCATGACCAAGTACCCTAGGGCAAAGCTGATTTCTCTCTTGACTTGATGAGGGCTGATTAAGGAGTGGTATATTGTTAAAAGAAGATGTCCAGATGCTTCAAGAGATGGCTCCAGCACTTTGGACAAGTAGAAGAATGTAGATCACAGCAGAGACAATTGTGTGTACATGTGTACATGCATGTAAAAGGACAGTGGTGTCAGAGAGGAGAGAAAACCCAGCAAAGAGAGTAAGGAAAGACACCAAGTACTGCCAGAGAAGGGTTTTGACTTGTTCTAGCATCTACAATAAAGCAAAATTGCCTTCATATGTGAAAGTTAGGAATATTGTATTATCTAAGACAATGGTGTTTAGCCATGATGATTTTGTTCCCCACAGCACATGGGACAGTCTGGAGATTGCAACTGTCATTAGCTGGGCTGTGAGGAAATGTTAGCTGACATCTCAGGGTGAAAAAAAAGGGATGCTACTAAATATCTAGTAGTGTTGGTTTCCAGTGGCTCATGTGTGTAACCCCAAAGACTCAGGAAGCTGAGATCTAAGGATCAGATCACATTTGGAAGCCAGTTCCAGCAGGAAAGTACATGAGATTCTTTTCTCCAATTAACCACCAAAAAAGGCTTGAAGTGGAACTGTGGCTCAAGTATTAGAGCACTATCCTTGAGAAAAAGAAAAATCAAAGACTCAGGGACAGTGCCCAGGCCCTGAGTTCAAGCCCCAGGACTAGCACAAAAAAAGAAATGTCAAGGGGAGAAGGAAGTGGGTAGGTGAATGAAGACAGGAAGGTGGCAGGGAGTGTATAGGGGATGTAGTCATAAAATTCAATGCATAGCCTACAAAATTAAGAAAATTGAGGGAAAGGCGAGGGTTGGACGAAATGTGGAGAGAAGGATGGAAGGTGTGACATTGATCAAGATACATCGTATTCATAAACTGCTCTGTTGAAGGGCAATTCCTTTGTGTAACTACTTACAGATAATACAATGTATTAAAAATAGCTGGTCAAATATTAATGGTGCCTAAAGTAAGAAACCTAATTCAAAAGATCCCACTGAAAATAGAACAATATCTGAAAAATAAATGATATTACTTATTTGCAAAATAGTATCATCCAATTGACATATATAACACTGTGTATTTATTAAAATTGAACCTCAGCAACAGTTATTATATTTCTAGTTTTCTAAAATCTTTCCATGTAGCATAAAAGGGAGGTGGGAGGGAAG
Organism: Dipodomys merriami; assembly: GCF_024711535.1. Lineage (NCBI taxonomy): Eukaryota > Metazoa > Chordata > Mammalia > Rodentia > Heteromyidae > Dipodomys > Dipodomys merriami. Next base: position 21,866,543 of record NW_027202493.1, on the reverse strand, counting down.
GGATGGTAGGGGAAAAAACAAAGGAGAGGTAAAAATGCTGGATAGGAAATGTACTCATTACCTTACTCATGTAACTGTAACTCCTCTATACAGTATCTTTACAATAAAAATACATATTAAAAAAAGAAATGTACTCATTATCTTGCCCATGTAATTGTAACTCCTCTGTATGGTATTTTCACAATAAAAAAAGATATTTCAAAAAATAGATTGAGCTCTGTCAACTTCCACCCAAATGATTCCAATGGAAAGTAATATGGTAAGCGCAGTCCTTTTCAGAAATAATGCAAGTGTAAAGAGTAGAAAATTATCTTAAAGTTTAAAAGAAATGGTAACTTAATGAACCTATACATTCCATCTTGTATTTATCTTTCCAAATTGCTAGTGAATGTCGATCCATTTAAGTGGTGACAAAATTGTATATCCTAAATAATCTTTTGTGATATTCTTCTGATAGATGTGTATCAAAAAGAAAATATTGCATGTCATGTACTCACAATAGTGTATCTCTAAATTGGCAGTAATAGGCCACATTTAGAACATTAGAGGCAGCTCCAGACAGATCTGTGGAGCAGCCACTGAGATGCAGGTCGTTTTTCAAGGGGAAGCCTATCTCAGAACCAGTTAACACAACCATGAGTGTTTCATGAATGCTTCATGTGCCAACACATTAGCCACAATTTCCATCCTAGGAAGTATACTTAGTGGATTTACTGGTGCATAATAAATATTTGATCCTAATTAGACTTAATGAATTTTAATTCTGAATTGGTGATGTCTTTATAGGACACTGAGTAAATGGATTTGAAAAAAAAAAGACTGGTGCAGAGTGGGTTTAGAATTGTAATTATTTTAATACCACTGCTATCATTTTCCATTTTCTATTAATTTTCAGAAAGCAATGCTAATGAAGAACCAACTAGAAGTCTTTTATAAAAGATAGATGTAGTTAAGAAAGCATCAGGAAAAAAAAAAAAGAAAGCATCAGGAGAATTTTAAATTACATTAAGATCCAGTGTAATATACTTCATATAAATAAAAAAATTCCTTGGTTTAATTAATTTTATTTCCTTGAGAAGGTCAAGTTATAGACGCTTTTTAAAAATATAGTTTGGCAGCCAGGCGCTGGTGGCTCACGTCTGTAATCCTAGCTACTCAGGAGGCTGAATTCTGAGGATCACAGTTCAAAGCCAGCCTGGGCAGGAAAGTCCGTGAGACCCTTATCTCCAATAAACCACTCAGAAAACCAGAAGTGGTGCTGTAGCTCAAGTGTTAGAGCAATAGTCTTGAGATGAAGTGCTGAGGGACAGCACCCAGGCCCAGAGTTCAAGTCCCATGACCAACATAAAAAAACTCTATATCTATCTATATATAGTTTGGCAAATATATAGTTATATATATATTACATAACATATATATTATATCTATATAGTTTGGGTTACACATTTGTAATTTGACTAGGTTAATGTCTATTTTGCTTTTTATTTCTTTTTGGTGGTTTTGGGTTTTGAAACTCATGGCCTTATGTTCACTCAGCTGGTGCGCTGCCAGTTGAGCTAAACTTCCAGCTCTGCTTTCCCACTGGTTAGTTTGAAGATGGGAAGTTACTTTTTTGACAGGGCTGGTCTTGAATCATGATCCTCCAGGTCTCAGCCTCTTGAGTAGCTATGTTTATAGGTACTAACCACCACCAACATCAGGATTTCAAATCTGTTTTTAAAGATTAGTTGTAATATATATACATATATATGTATTCCTCTAAGATGAAGTAAAAAGGATAATAATTTTTGGAATAATTTTTTTAATGCCTGTTCTTTTAGTTTTTTTTTTATTTGCTTGTTTTGTGTGTCATTCCTGGTGCTTAAACTCAGGGCCTTAGCATTGTCCCTTATCTTTTCTTTTGCTCAAGGCTAGCATACTACCACTTGAGACACAGATTCATTTCTGGCTTTTTTTTTTCTGGTTAACTGGCGGTGTCTCATGGACTTTCCTGCCCTGAGGGGCTTCAAACTATGATTCTCTGATCTCAGTCTCCTGAGTAGCTAGGATTACTGCCACCAACCACTGGTACCCGGCCTTTCTTTAGTTTTAATACGATAATTTGTTCTGGGGTGGAAATATTTCAGCTGCATTTTTCAAAGACAAACTATGTATGTTAGTTGAATGTTTTTCAAATGGAATAGCAAAGTTAAATTCTCTGATCTTATTTTCTGTTCCTTTAAGGTTACAGTATTATTGGATAGGTGTTTTTTAACCTTGTTTACATATGTTTAAAGTTTTACCTATGAGAAAATACAATTTCATATATAGTCACAAAAGCTATTAAGGCATATTTACATATTATAGAGTTATGTAATTCTACAGGTTCATCAACCATGAAAGGTTAGTTGTCTTCTGTCACCCATACTTCCTAAGTCTTAGTTGGCTTAACACTAGAAATTAAACATCCAGTGCACATCAGTGGGACACAGGGATGTTTCTGTGTGTAGCAGTCATTTAGGAATAAGGCTGCTTTCATCTGTTATTACTCAGGGTCTCAAGGGGTTTCTACATTACATGAACTCATCTGGCCGATAAAAGAAAGAGGAAATCTGGAGGCAAGGCTCAGACTTTAAGAGGCAGATCCTGAAGCAGAAATACAACATTTGTGCTGATCAGAAATCAGTCAAAAGACTCCTTCTAACTGCTGGGTATGCAATCACCTGTGTGTCCTGGAACGGAGGAAAAACGTTTACTTAAATACATAGCATCATTTCTGACAATTACATTGGAAGGGAAAGGTGCCATTCTATGCTTGGTAGGTATCAACCATCACTTCTCTTCCTTGACAGAATAATGATTTGAAGTATAGTTTTGAACTTAAGGCCTGTGTCAAGATGATCCAAGTGTACCTGCATTAGCTGGCCCCACACTGAGTCAAAAGTCATACCTCTCAGGTGACCTCCCTGCCCGCTAGGATGATATGGTCATCTTTGGACTTGTGATTGCCTGTTTTGCTTCTTATGACAGTATGAGGAAATATTTGACTAGTGTCACTTGTTTCTTCACGGGGAAGAATCACTGTTTTTGGGAATGTGACTAGAGATTCTACTACCTTTATCCTACATCAGGATCATACTCCTTTAAAGGAAAAGCCACAAGAAAAAAGGTCCCTGAGATGTACACGAATGGGCAGAGTTTGCCACAGAAGTTAGTCATGAATACATAACTTGACATTTGGTATAAACAGCAGATTCTGAAGAATGCCAGCCACATTTCTTCCAGGCAGGCATTAGCAGGAGATGACACCATGCAAAGTGTCATAAAGCTTGGAACTAGCAAAAAGCTTGAAAACCAATGTGTGACCATCAAAGCAGGGGCTGGATTACAAAGGGATGTGTCACACAGACTAAAAGTCTCTTTGAGGCTTTCTTATCCTTCTGCATTAAAACTAGGTGGTTCTCATACTCATTCTTTCAAGACATTTCCTTTTAACTTCCTGTAAGAAAGGAAGCATCTCAAAATTTCTCATATCTCTCGTCTCATGTTTCTTCCTCTTATTTGCCTTGTCCGCATACCTAGTCATGTTGATATGCCATACGGATCATATACCTAGCCATGTTAGCTAAAATTTCACTCGGAGCATCATAAAACAAAATCAAGTATATACCAGCTAAGATGCAAAAATAAAAATAAAATGTAACAAAACAAAATTTAAAATTCCCAGCTTTTTACAAATGTTGTTTTAAAGGAACTATCAAATAGTTCTAAACGAAGGCATCCAAGAATTTTAATAGTGTATGGACTATTTGGATCATTGGCTGCCAAACTAGATATTAAATCAGCACAACTCTTCATTTGTATCTTCTTAAAGAGAGCATGTACTAAGAATATCTAGTCCTACATGTTCTACATGCTCCGCTCTATCCAGTTCATAAATATCACTTTGTTTATTCCAATACAGCCCATTACTCACAATGGAATTTATAGCTTTGTAAAATTTAAAGATTATTATAAATCAAATAAAAAAATTTCCCCCTTAGTAGAGCTGTAATTTTACTGTTTGTAGCTAATGGAGTTTTAATTGTGTATACCTTTTAAGATCACAGGCTTGATAACTGGAATATTTTTGTGACATTTTACTGTTGTGTTCTTGGATCTTGGTCTGAGGTAGAATACTGTCCATCAGTCCACAGACTTAATAAAGTGTGCGTGTAAGTCATCCCCAAACACGTGTACTGCCTCTTGTTGAGTATAGCTGGGTATCTGTGTTTGCCCCACATATTTGGTATATGAGCACCTACTTCATGTAGGTAAAGCCTTTGTTCCACTTTGGGGATGGCTAGACTGCAGGATACATAAGCAGCACTGTGTTTCAAAGGGCCTGGTTTATGAAAAAAAGCCTTCAAGATATTGCAAAGTTATTTCTCTTCTTTGGACCCCAATGACGTCTACCATGGCATAACACAGAGCTATGATGAAAGATCCCTTCAGCACATAGGGCTTCTATAAGTACTGTCGGGTTGATTACGTTGTCCCTTTAGCCTCAGAAATGAGACAGAATATTCACAGATGGAAAGAAGTCAGAGCAGGGCATGATACCTATATGCTTCTTTTCAAATTTGTATTTTCTAAGTGTGGTGGCTCAGTGGTAGAGTGTTTGCCTTGCATGCATGAGGCCCTGGGTTCAATTCCCCAGCACCACATAAGCAAAAAGGAAAATGCCGGAAGTGGCTCTGTGGCTCAAGTGGTAGAGCGCTAGCCTTGAGTTGAAGAGCTGAGGGACAGCGCCCAGGCCCAGAGTTCAGGCCCCATGACCGGACCCCCCCTCCCCCCGCCAAAACAAACAAACAAACAAAAAACCCATACAATTAGACCTCCTATTAGTCTTGCTTTTGTTGTTTGTGATTTTATTTATTTTGCTTTGGGGGCAGAATCTCAATGTGCTGGGATTATTGGCATGTGCAGTCACACTTGTCCAACTCTTAGTTTGTACTATTCATTCTTTTATCTTAGTTTGTACTATTTATTCTAACTTTTAGAGATTTTTTTAAAAAAATGATTTCCTTTCTTTTTTTAGTTTATGATGAGTCAAGAAACCTTAGAAATCAATGCTTTAAAAAAAAGTTGGAGTTGCTCAATGATGTGTCCCGAGTCCTTGGAACAGTTCTTTGCTCTAGAAGCTTCTCAAATTGAGTGCATATGAGGGAATGGCTGAGCTATCTCAAGAGTGACGAGGACATCAGTCTTTCTAAGTTTAGACTGGAAACTCATCCAGTAGTACGTCAAAAGGCTTCAAGGAAGATAACTGCTTTTTGCTGAGAGATAGAAACTATTTCTGTATAATATACAGAAGGCAGCTTTCCGGCAGCAACCTCTAAGATGGGCTGTGCTTTCCTTCAATAATACTCGTAACACCATGTACCATCAAGTTCTGTTCCTTTCTGGTTATAGGTGATGGTCAGTGCAGATTAAATTGTGCATGTGGGAGGAAGGCATCATTTCCCAAGGACGGAGCTACATGATGACGTGATACGACATACTTAGCTACCACTCACACATTCTCACGACCAAGAGTGAAATTCTGAGACATGAGCTTCCTATGAATTCAAAAGGCTTTCCTCACAATTTAAAGAGATATGGAACAATGGGCTAATTTGGTAAGATTCAGCCGTGTTTCAGAATTTATCGCTAGTCATAACTAGTGAACAACTGATGGTGATGTTCTAGAGAAAAATCAGTAGCATAATCCTGTGAGATGCCATGGTGATAATTCTCCATGTTGGTTTCATGGTCTTATTTTACTCTGATCTTAGTGTTTTCAATGTTCATCACATTTCGAGGAGCCCTATATTTACTCTCAATATTCGAAGTGAATGTTAGCAGACAATGAAGGTTAGAGTTTCAACTTCTTTAAAATAGTCTAACCATAGCACTTTGCTATTCCTTTGTGGCCCATTTCTGTTGCCCATTTCAGTCTGGCTCAGGAAATGTTACAGACTCAAGGATAGCTTACAACATTCCATGCCATGAAGGCTTCTCATTTATTGAACATATACTTATTTCCCATCCTGGCTCCATTTCTCACCTTAAGTTCCAGTCTTGTATCAGAAATAACCTTTATGTTGTATATCGTGCTTAGTGTCCACTAAACTGGAAGTGATTTGTCTTTTTAAATTTCTGTGTGATTCGGCCAAGCAGGAAGATGGGATGCTCCGAAAATTAATCACATACCCTGTCCCAGGCCTCTATATCTGTATAATGCATCTCTGCAGTCTCTGTGACTTCAGCAGCATTCCTTGCTAAAGAAGAATACTGAGCTCTGATAAAGAAAATCCATAAGGGAGCTCTGTTCCCTTCCACAAATGCAAGTTCACAAACAGATCCAGAAAAACAAAAATTGTGTAAAGCAATATGAAAAAACTTCTTTTTATCTGCATGCAGATATTTTTATTTGAAAACATTGACATCGTTAAAATAAATCAGCCCTGTTGCCAACTTCAAGAAGCAAATGACAGAGTAGGGTACAGAAGGAACAATGATCAATCCTATATAATATATATATATATACATATATATATATAATTTGTCCTCACACTTGGAAAAGAGAATGTATTATATTTTAAATGAGTGTGTTTCAGTTGCATAATGAAAGTTAATTGGTATAATCCTGAACACATGAAGTTTAGTTCAAACACATGCACATATAGATTTGTTTCGGCCTCTGGAGAAAATATATCATTTATATTATAACTACATATTTCCTTTGAATGAGGTTCACAGTGAAGAAGCAAACTTTAAACATTTTCTTTCACTTCTAACTCCTTACATGACCCAAAGCAAACACCTGAACATATGTTCAAACACTCCAATTCATAGTTGCAATCAGTAATGTCTTTATTCATTGAGAAATCTTGTTTGAATATCCTTCTGTTAGACATTTTTGGAAGAATGTTTATCTTGTACTGGAAGCTCAGAAAAGTTTTTTTTTTCCCTCAAAGTTGTATTCGTCTTTTATAGACTGTTTCAGAAATAATACTCCTGTATTATTTAAACAGGAACAAAACCAACAATATTATCACAACCCATAAATAATTTTATATACACTAGTACAGGTAGCTATCATTCTTGAGATTGTCTTCCCAAAGGACAAAGGTCATCATTTAAATTTACCTATGTTTAGAGAGCAGCTGTCTGAAAGGTCAGACTGCTGTCTTTTTGTGATGGTTCTGTAGCAATTGTCTCCATTTTTCTTTAGTTTTCACCTTCAGTTAGGGACGCAAAGGACTCTTAGTCTAGCACGCCGCCATGCTCCATCGATTCTTAAACTACCTAGTTGATCTTCTTAATCATTTCTTTAAGCTCAAGTCTAGAAGTCTTTTTGTCCTGTATGGCTGGTCTTAATAAATTCTGCTCTCCTCATCTCTGCAGCTTCCTTACATAGCACTTATTATGATGTTAGGTACGTACATAATTGGGTAATTCCCCTTTTGTTGGTACCAGTCCCAGGGTTTGAGATCAGGGCCAAGCACTGTCCTTGAGCTTTTGTGCTCCAGGACAGCATGTTACCACTTGAGCCACAGCTCCACTTCTGAATTTTGGGTAGAGATAAGAATCTCATAGACCTTCCTGCCTGGGTTGGCTTTGAACCATGATCATCAGATCTCTGTCTCCTTAGTAGCTAGGATTACAGGCATGAAGCACCAGTGCTGGGTGGGTAATTGCCTGTGTCTCTTCTGCATTTATGTTCCATGATGAAGCCAAAGACTATGTCCCTAACATTCATCACAGAGGCCAATACAGAGTACCCAGTAGATTCTCCCCAGTGATCACAGATAAAATGCTGGAATAAACGGTAGAAGAGCTAGGAGTTTAATTATTTAGAATTCAATGAATGCAATTCAATGAATGATTACTCTAAGATGTCCCAAGGCATGACTTCATCCCATGTTTCTTTCTTTTTAAGAGATAAGAGTTTTGCTATGTAGTACAGGCTTGCCTGAAACTCATGTTGCTCCTTCCTCAGCCTCCCAAGTGCTAGGATTATTAGGCTGACATCACCAGACCTGGCTCATTATTATTATTATTATTATTATTATTATTATTATTATTATTATTATTATTATTATTTTCTGAACATCATAACTTGGTATTTTTAACACTTTTGTTTATTTATTTAAAATGAATGATCTTGTGTAAGAATCATCAAAGACTCTAGAAGTTTAGTCATAAAATAAAATGGTGTTTTCAATTACCACAAGCTAAATTCCTTAAGCATTTTTATTTGGTTGAATGAAGTATTGTCATAATATTTTGTGATGTTTCATTTATTTCTTAATATTATATATGGAGTCTTTCCTAGTTTCTATGAATGATACAGAGATAGTGTTTTTGACCTCTGCAATTTATTGGTAGGCCAATTTTGTAACAAAAATGCTTTAAGTTAGCCTTTGCTCTTAACAAATGCGGCATAAATTCATGGGTGATAATGAAGCAAATCATTTGTGAGCATTGTTAGCATCATATCAGGATAATATGACATGAGAAATAGGGCTGACAGTGGATTTCCATTCTAAGCCTATCACAGTAAGTCACACCCTTTACTTACTAATGATTCCAAAATGTTGCCAACTCTGTTTTGTATCTTGGAACACATAGAGCTATTTACACCTAAATAGGATGTGCTGAGTTTACATCCATAGGTTGACAGAGTCTATTTTGGAAAGTTGCTATATGATAGGAGAGTTTGGTGGATGAAGAGTTAACATGGAAAGCTTGTTTATTTTGGCAAGATAATTATTGCTGCAGGAGGTAAGACAGGAAGGCAGAGAGAAAAGAGGCAAAGAGAAGTCAGAATGCTGCGGAGAAATTCTAATCAAGTGTTGCAGTAAATAGGCAAATGAAACGAATGGATAGTTGTGAAAAGAAGTACAAATGGTAAATGAACATGGGAAGAAATGTTCAGCATTTTTAGGAAATCAAACTGGCACTGGGATTCTAACATACACCTGTCAGCATGGCCGTCATCAAGCAAACAAAATATAACAAATGTTGGAGAGGATGGGACAGATGGAGGAGCCCATATATCTGTTGGCAGGAATGTAAAGTAGTGTAGCCACTATGCAAATCAGTAAGGATATTTCTCAAAAACTAAAAATAGAACTACCATATGATCCTGCTATTCCACTCCTGGGTGTATACATGTATATGTATATATATATATATATATATATATATATATATATATATATATGAATGTAAGTTTGCATACAATAGAGATACCTGTACACAAATATTATTAAAGCACTCTTTACAATGGCCAAAATACAGAACCAACCTAGGTGTCCAAGAACTAATGAATCATTAAAGAAAATGCAGTATAAGTACACTGAACCATAAATATGAGTAAAATTATGTTATTTGCCATGCTGAACAAAATCATACTACCTCAGAAATACAAGTATCACTTTTTTCTCATATGCAGAAACTACACAATAATAATAACAATAATAATAATAATAAGGCATGACTGCAACTAGGAACTGCCTTGAGGTGAGTCTGTGACAGGGGAAGGGGAAGAGGAGAGGATAATGGGGGTAACTAGGATCAAAGCAGATGGTATAATATGAAAACAGCATAATAAAATCCACTAAAAACTGATAGAAGGATGAGTTTGATGAAAACACATTATATGCTTTACAGAGATGTTCTAATAAAAAGGCGTTTGTACAATTGGTTTGTGCTAAAAAAAAAAAAAAAAAAAAAAAACTGTTGCAATAGTCCTGTATCTAATGAAGAATTAATGAGTTATCACCATTTTGGTGTGAAGATCTTGTGAATGCTTATCAAAGATACCCCATTATCAAGATTCAGCCCATGGAGGAAGAATGGATGGGTAGCTTCAAGAGGGTGAGTTTTAGAAGGGTGAGTACCCTCCATAAAGTACCCTCAAAGGTACTCACAGGAATCTCCATACTACTTTCCAAAGTGGTTGAACAAGTTTATACTCCCACCAACAATGCAGTAGGGTTCCCTTTTGGCCACATCCCCTCCAGCATCTGTTGTTATTAGAGTTGATTATAGCCATTCTAACTGGGGTGCGGTGGTATCTCAATGCTGTTTTGATCTGCATTTCTTTTATGGCTAGAGAGGTTGAGTATTTCTTCATGTGTCTATTTGCCATTCTTATTTCCTCTTCAGAAAAATAATATTAAGTGAAGTAAGCCAGGCCCAAAGAAACATAGGCCCCATTGTTTCCTTTATTTGCAATTACTAGTATATGTCTGAGACAAGCAGAAAAGCTCAGATAAGATGATGTTAAGCGAAATGAACCCAAAGATAAGGACACAAGTGGGTTTATCTTCCTTTCTATCATTTCTAACGTATTTATAAAGTACCATGCGATTTTTTTTGTCACTTTATATGTCCTTCCCCCATGGTATAACCCCTGTTTTCACTGTATTTGATGTTGGTATAATTTGGGAATTGGAAGGGAAAAAAATTCTTTAAACAGATACAGATTGACCCATTGCAACAATAAGATGTACAAGACACTATGTTGAGAAACGAACTTTACAATTTAGATGGGGGGTGGGGAGGATGTAGTTGTAGAGATGGGAAGGGAGAGATGGTAAGGGAAAAACAAAGGAGGACAACAATGCTTGATAAGAAATGTACTCATGGGCTGGGAAGGTGGCTCAGTGGTAGAGCGCTTGCCTTGCATGCATGAGGCCCTGGGTTCGATTCCTCAGCACCACATAAACAAAAAGAAAAAAGCCGGAAGTGGCGCTGTGGCCAAAGTGGTAGAGCGGCTAGCCTTGAGCTGAAGAGCTGGGGGACAGCGCCCAGGCTCAGAGTTCAGGCCCCACGACCGGAACCAAAAAAAAAAAAAAAAGAAAAAAAAAAGAAATGTACTCATGACCTTGCTCATGTAACTGTAACCCCTCCTCTGTACAGTATTCTCACAATAAAAAACAATTTAAAGATTAAAAAAAAAAAAGGTACTCAAAGGGCACTCTAGTGAGCTACTTGAAGAAGTGAGTTTGGAACCCATGAGGGAGATCAGGGTCAGAGATGTAGATTTCAGAATCATGGTGAAGGAATACACAGCTGGATTCAGGAAAGGCAAGAGAGAATTAACATGGAATCCATGGGAATGAGTGCAAGGCTGGGCAAAGAAAAAGACATGGAAATGGAATTCAGAGGGTGAAATCAGAGACTCTGAAGAGGAATTGAGAGCTGCCTGTGTCATAGAACGCACAGGAGAAGAGATTTTAATGAAGGTCAAGGAGTCAACAGTGTCCAATGCCAGTAATCTAAGTCTTTTCCTACCATTCATTTGCAAATATTATTCTTGCTAATTATGTGATACTTGGCTTCCTGCTTTAACAACAATGACACGAGGAAATACAAGGTGATTCTTTGTGTGACTAGAACTGCAGGATTTCTCACAATATATTTATTGCTTATTTTTTAGAGTAGTTTTATATTCTTTCAGGTTTTTTTCCTATAAAAGAGTTAAAAATGTGTTACCCCAAAATGTGCCACTTTAGTACATTGACATTTTTAAATCAAAGGTACTCCATGAACAGCAGTTTGAAGATTTGTCTGACCTCCTTTCTGTTCATTAAAAGCAGAATTCCAAATTCTTTTCTGCCCCTGAAGGAGAGTAACCATTCTCACCACCAAGGACTAGAAGCTGAAGTAAAGGGAAATCTGTGCAAACATGACTGGTGAGATTAACCCTTACTTTTCTTGGCCTCACTCTATCGAATGGAAACCTCTCTTCTCCCACCTATCCCAGACCATCCTTTGTCTTTGACTTGTCACATTGTCACAATTTACTATTTTTACCATTTTTGGGGAGTGGGGTGGGAGGAGTTGTGTAATTCAGTATGTAAGTGTTGATTGTAACCTTGTCTTTGGTTCTTTACTTTCAAAATATGAAGGCTCCCATGCCACATACATTCTTGTGTTGAATAAGTTTTTATGCATTCATCCTATTAACCTGTCTCATGCCAATTTACTTTTATGCTCATTCCACTTTCAACTCTCAAAAAATAGCGCAGAAACAAAAAACTAGTTTTTCTTTCAAATTAATGGTTTAAAATTATAAGCTAAGTGGCAAATGGCTCTTGTCTCTAAGCTTAGCTATTCAGGAGGCTGAGATGTGGAGATGAGGCTGTGGTTCAAAGCCAGCTTAGTCAGAAAAGCCTACCAGACTCTATCTGCCAAAAGAAACAGCCAAAAAAATAAAGGAGTTAAGGTATGGCCCAAATAGTAGAATGCCAACTGTGAGCAAGCAAGCTGAAGTCCTGAGCTCAAATCCCTATACATCATTGAAATAAAAAATAAAAGATATATGTATCTATCAGTATTTCCATTTTAACATATTGGACTAAGTCTAGGGGATAAAACAAACAGAAAAAATGAAATTTTTAAAAATTAAGCGATTTCTGCCAAGTGATGATGAAAAGCAACCAAATTTTCCCTGTGCTGTTAAAGAAGTGTTGAATATAAATATTAATGAACAGCTGTGAATAACATTTTTGAATAAATTATATTGCAAGAAATGTATTAATTTATAGAGTGAAGTCCTTACATTAAAAAAGCAATCACAGCCTGCTGCTGGTGCTCTGTGTCTGGGTTGGACTTGTAGCTCAAGTGGTAGAGCACCAGCCCAGTGAGCAATCAAGCTGAGAGTGGGTGAAGTCCTGAGTGTGAAGGAGAAGGGTTTTTCATGCAGGTGTTTATTCAAACATTAAGTAGGTAAGAACAATAGGAAGAAATAATATGTCATATTCTTATCCTTTATTTTAAAATGTATGTGATTAGTTTGATTAAAACCCATTGTACATCAGTCTAATTAAAATCTCCTTCCTTTCTCCCAGAGTAACCAGTATATGAATTTATTGTGTATCAATTCATTTATTTCTCTATACTATGGCAAAGTAGATTTTAATAGATTCTCTTTTTAATATGAAAGTAATACTTTCCTATGTCTGGTTTTGAGATTTTTTTTTAATTAAGAGCTTTTCCAGTCTCCATTTACCATATGTTCTACAAAGTGCTTCATAAAACTTTGTTTAACTATAATATTTATCATTTATTTCTTTGCTTTTTTATTGGCATATATTAAAGTATATATCATAAGTGGTTTCTTTTTATCTTGAAAAGCTGTTATTCAATTAATGTTTTTACATTAGTATTGCTTGGTAGACTATAGCTTTTATTTTTATTTATTTTTTTTTAAAGCTAGACTATAAGTTTTAAATCACAAACTTCAGGTGATCCCTACAAATAGTCTTTTTTTTCCCTCTCTCTCTCTTTTTCTTTTTTCTTTTTTTTACAGTTCTGGGGCTTGAACTCAGAGACTGAGCACTGTCCCCGAGCTTCTTTTTTTGCTCAAGTCTAGCACTCTACCACTTGAGCCACAGCACCACTTCAGTCTTTTTCTCTTTTATGTGGTACTGAGGAATCGAACCCGGGGCTTCATACATGCTAGGGAAGCACTCTCATTGAGCCACATTCCCAAATACAGTCTTAAAACACAAACAATTGAAGTACTGTACAAAGATCCTTCTGAAAATATCTAATTCCATGAATATAAAATTGCTCAAGACATTAGAAGTAGTTATTTGTGTTCACTTAAAGCACAATTGGCTTTATTAGTAATTTCTTTTCTTTCAGGTTTATTTGTAAGATTGTTCTTTAGGTTAATGAGAACAGTCACATGCTAAGATTTTACTGTTCCCTGAAAATTCAGACTGATCTGCTAAATATTTTCATGCATATGCTCTTGTTTAGTCTTATAGAATCTTGATTATAAGAAGGATTTATGTGCATATGCAAAATTATAATGTGATTACAAATGATTTTTAGTTTTCAAATAAAATAATGTAAGAATAAAAATCAAACTGCACTCAGGTTTTCTAAACATAGCATAAAAGTTACCCCCTGTGCTTTTAGATGAGTTTTTATACATTATCATTATTGAGCAAGTCTAAAAAAGCATACACATAAATACCTCATGATGAATAAAGCCATTCGAAACTCAAAATTTATTTTGTAGACAGACAAGACATGATCATAAAAGTAAGTAACTCTCATAGTTTTCGTAATATATCATCTACTAATTTATATTTTCACTCAGTTTCTTTCTTTGTTTTCCATTGCAAATCATGGTCTTTTATGATCTCACTATAAGATTGAGGAACCTTTTAGCACATAATTTAGCTCCTACTCTTTGCCTTAAATGAAAATGATCATAGAAGATACAAAAGAAAATCCCAATGATTTCATCTTATGTCAGAAATCCATCTTACTTTTTTATCCAAACTCTACCATGGAGAGGTCATTTTCTGCAGGCTATACGCATCTCCCCAAAGTTAGTGTATTGCTGTTCTGTACAAGCAGGACACAGTCTGTTTCTTATACCAGAATAAGGCATTTAATGCCCTTCTTGGATTAACATGAGCCCTACCATCTTTATCTGCAACATTTCTCTGGAATCTTCCCTTACAGGTTCACTGCTTTGGCATGTGAAGGCCACACCTTCCAACATGAATGTGGTCTCTGATGCAAGCACATTAAGATAGCCATATTTGGTTTTGTAGTCTCCAATACCTAACCACAGTCTTTACCCATTTTATTAAAAAGTAGGAGCTTGGAGTGTACTTTAATGGTAGAGCACATAATCTATTGGGAAAGCCATGGGTTCAATCCCCAGCAGTACCTTACCCCCAGAAACCAAATGTTCTCATAGTACAAAAAGATAAATATAGACTTGAAACGCTTTTGTTTTTGGAAATTATATATTTGATTGTAGTTTCATGAAACTCATTCACTAAGTAACCATAAATAACTTTTTCAACATTCTTGTGTTTTTCTTTAAATTAAGAATTTGTTCAAAAATGTGTTACATAGTTTCAAGATATTTCCAAGGTCAAACAAACAAAGACAAAACTTCTGAATACCATCTGCCGTTAAATTTGAAACCAAGCAAATTTCTTAGGTTTGTGAAATTGAATAAAAGAAGTACTACTGGGCTGAATGCCTGTTAAGACTGAGATCTCCGCTAGAATTCCGTTGTACTTGGACCAGTATATTCACGCGTCAAAGAAACCAAATGCAATACTTTAAAAAACACATGCTGATTTTAAAGGTATGCATTATCCTAGTAAGACAAATTCAATCTTTTTGAAAATGTATCTTTAGAATGAGAAATGGATATTTCCATCCTATCCTTTGTGATGCTGAATTGCCTTTTTATAAGATTAACATTTTCAATTTAAACTGCATTGAGTTGTTGATTCATTACCTTTCATTCATTAAACCAGTGGTATATTCATGTCTTTCTCTGTAATCTTTACCCCTTTTTGGCTTACTTTCCTTCCAGTGGAGTTAAAACTAGAAATGTCTCATTCCAAATTAGATGAGTATCCCTGTCTTGGTTAGTGATAACATTTTCGATAGAAGGAACCAGAGCTCTTTTAGGTAACAGCTGATTTTAGAATGAGAATTAGGAATACAAAAAAAAAAGAGCCTGGAACATCTTGTAGTGGCAGGAGGAGAATCCCAAAATGATGGGAATAAAATGCCAAAGAAATCGGAGCCACAAAGTAAGTATGGGATTATAACCCAAAGTGAAATAAATATTCATAGATGACATGAATAAATGATTGCCTTTAAAACAATGGAGGAGTATAGATGAATCTCCCATATGTAAAAGTCCATAATTTATGTGGATATTCTGCTCAGAAAGTAAAGTGACTTAACTGCCAGACTTCTCTCTTGTGGGTTGTGCAGATCTGTGTCCTCAGTAGTGAAACTTGTCCAACACTAGCATGTGATCAAAGATATCAAAAATAGTCATATGCCCTGTTGATACTATGTGTCTTGGATTAGCATATGATGAGAATGGTACTTTTTCTCTCTGGTCTTCCTGTCTCTAGCCTGTAATTTCAGTTTAATCAAAGAAACACATCTGAGAAATCTCAATGGAAGATTTCAGAAAGATTTGACCCAGTCGACTCTAAAACCGTCAAAAACAAGGAAGGGAAACTGTCACAGCTAAAAGGAATCTATGGAAAGATGGTGAATAATGTAATATGATATTCTGGGCAGGATCCCAGCACAGAAGAAGGACATTAGGTTAAAACTAAGAAAGCTGGGCTCTGGTGGCTAACACCTGTAATCTTAGCTATTTGGGAGGCTGAGATATGAAGATTGACGCATGAAGCCAACCTGGGAAGAAAAACCCCCAAACTGTAATTAGCAGTAAAATGCTGGTCAGATGTGGCTCAAATGACAATTTAGTTTCATCATGAATCTGTGTTACTGAATTTATTCTGACTATATTTTTGTGGAGGTCACAAGCTCATTTTTATGAAAAGTCTTCAGATGTATTCCCAAATCTTCCAACAAAGTGCCAAGCATCTTAGTTTCTTGGGTGACTTTGCATTATGATGGGCATAGAACCTTAAATATTTTTTCAGAGACAGACTCATGCAAATTCATCTACAGCTATGCAATTCTCTCTCCCAAATGGCCTTATTTTCTTTGGAGATTATTCACTATTTCTGGCATCCTCAGGCTCGATGTCTTTAATGAGAAAAATAATACAAAAAGATTTCAGGATCCAGCCAACACAAATTTATATCATCAACAAATGAATGTTTTCAGATCCTGGGCTTGATTATTTTTGTTTCTAATGGGAGAGATTTTGCTGAACAAAGCTCCTCCCTTTCTATTCATTACTCCTTCCCAACACACACACACACACACACACACACACACACACACACACACACCTTCAGAACAAGTGTCCATTTGACTGTTAACTCACATATCAGCTCTAGATCACCAAGAGATTTTTTTTGAGGGAAACTGACTCGAACTGATTTCTTTTTTATACTCAGTACTTTACAAGTAATAGTACCAAACTTTTGAATGCTTACAATGTTCCCTAGGAGTATATCAGTTGAACAAGCGAAAAAAAATCTGGAAGTTTATTATTTTTCTACTAATATATTTGACACCACCTTTGTAGAGCCAACAAAAGGGATACTGTCAAGCAGACAGAGCTGCACAAAATGTTAACATTTGTTCCCAGGAGCTCAGAGGCATATTTAAGGGAAGAAAGACATTCCATGACTCTCCAGGGATTTCTTCCCTTCAGCTGAATTATACCAACACGTTCACACCACCGTGGTAGAGACTGCATTGGAATCGAAAATGCAGACTCCTGTTTGCCAGTTCTTAAATACCACAGCTACAAAAATTCATATTTGAATCAAAGTTCACTTTCAAATGTCGTAGGAAAAATAGAGGGAAAAATGCCTATGCATGTGAAATAAGGAAAGTCCTGTACTGTAAGGAAGCTTCTGTACTCATACAACAAAGCCTCAAAGTTGCCAGAAGTCACCTGGCTTTGGATTGGGTTTCAAACGCAGGCTCGCTGACATTCATGAAACTTTGGGCAAACATGGCCAAGTTTCGAGCAAGGCCGGCTTAGCAGAATACTTCTTTCATGTAGAACCTGTGTGAAACTTAGTGGCTTTGGCTAGGTTTCACCTTGAGTTTTGCACTCCAACCAGCCCAAATTTCAAAGTAAAATTACAGGGCAAACAGTAACAGGGTGGAGGATGAGGTACGAGATACAACAAGTACAACTAATTCAATGGCTTGAGTGGGAATGGGATGGCTGGCTCCCATCTTCCAAACAGATTTCTTCCTGGTGCCATTTAATTTTGCAACTGCATTTATACTGCCTTTTGCAAGACATTTGTAGCTGCTATTACTGGGCCAAGCCCAGTGAAGGGGTAGCATTCGAGACCTTTCCAAGATTCTGAGAAGCAAAGAAGCACTTTGTTTAAAATAACTGGGGATATAAAAAGTTGACCACTCACAGAAATGCGATAAATGAATACATTCCTTATAATGTAGATTAGAAAGAGGGAAAGTAACAATGAATTGTGCAGGTTTGGGAAAGAAAAAAATATGCTAAACATCTCAATGTTTTCCAAAGTGTGTTCATATCACATGTGCTCCTTATGGGGGATGGGGTGGGAGCCGGAAAAGAGTGTTCTCCCTGAGATTCTCCTTAGCTCCACCCCTTGAAGGCCCTGTGGCCACTTGCTTCCTCTCTAGCAAGGTGCAGATGGCTAAGAGCAGATTGTGACAGCTCTGTGAAGCCAATTTGGAGCTTCACAGTCTTCTGACAGGATGGGCTCATTGTGTTCCTCACCTTCACAGAGTATGCAGGGATGTGAGTAGTAGACTGTCCACACCTGAGTCTTGATACCCTATGCTTGGGATAGGAAGGAGAAGAGTAACCAGCACAGCTAACAACTCACTAGAACTTTCCTTAAAATAGGGGCAACTTAACCGATGTTTGATTGACAAGTAATGTACCTTTTTGTTCATTTCAGAAAACACTTTTTAAAAATATTATCTCTTCATAGAAAAATTTTCACTAATATAACAGACTGTTGGCTACTGAAGAGTTCTCTTTAATGGTTTGTTTTTCAATCTCCTTTTTCTTTAATTTTTTTTCTTCTTGCTTGTTTATTTTCTTTCTTTCTTTTCCCTTTTGCTACTCAGAAGATCACCATGAGTTTAAATGCATGTTTTCCTCTGAAATGTGGTCTGTGATACCAATAACCTTGTTTGGAAAAAGGAATCACTAAACTCCAAGGGTTTCAGTGTTCATGTTTTTAAAAGCAACAATTAGGTCCCAAGCCACATGGCATTTTGGAGGAAGTTAAACACTCAAATGGAGGTTGACAGAATCAGTTCTGGTGCAGTCATTTGCTGCCTGCTGTGTGTGTGTGTGTGTGTGTGTGTGTGTGTGTGTGTGTGTGTGTGTGTGTGTGTGTGTGTGTGTGTGTGTGTGTGTGTGTGTGTACATACAATCCCTTAGCTTTTTTGCTTGAGGTTGGAGCTCTACCACTTGAGCCACAGCTCCGTTTCTAGCTGTTTGGTGATTAATTGGAGTGAAGAGTTTCATGAACATCCTTTCCCAGGCTAGTTTCAAATAGTGATCCTCAGATCTCAACCTCTTGTTTAGCTAGGATTACAGGCACGAGCTGCTGACTGCTTTTAGACATCTACTTTGGAGAAGAGCATTTAGTTTGTTAGAATGTGTATATACTGAAAGAACGTTGCCAGAAAACCCTTTTCTTTCACTTGGGGGGGGGTCTCTTTAAAAATAAAATCTAAGACATACCAGTGAGAAAAATAAAATCCCAATAAATTATTTGAAGACAACATTATCAGGACACTACACACACACACACACACACACACACACACACACACACACACACACACATACACACACACACACACACACACACAACACACACAAAGCGTTTTACTAAACTTAGTAAATACTCACAAAGTAAATGTTATGTTTGAAGTTAAAGTCCACAAGATCAAAGTTCTTTGTGAAATGTCTAGTGCAAGTATATAAGGAGGAGAGGGGAGGCCCAGAAAACTATCTGAAACAATTTTTGGTAGTCCTGTGAAGTATTCCAAGAATATAACAACAACTAGAAATGTAACTTGGCTAATTCCACACTAGGGATATACAAGACAAGGATGAAACACATTGATGTTCTCAGCCACTGCGTTGGCATTACTAATATATTTTCTAATTACTAATATATTTTCTTCACCCAGGTGATTGCATCTTTTCCCTGTTTTTAAAAATACCCCCAGAAAGTTAAAAATAAGAGCAGTCTAAACAACAAAATTATAGTGTCTGAGATTATCTCCTCCTGATGTGGCAATCAGGCTTAATAAGAGCTCTGACCCAACATTCAGCTACAGCCAGGTCTTTACCACAGACAGCTTTAGGCAAAGTTTAAAATTAGAGCCATAAAAATGCCCGGATGCTATTGCTGGGTGTTAGAACCCACTATTTTCTGTGGAATCCCTCACAGCCTCTCTTTATTTTTATTTTAAAGAAGTTACATTGAAAACAAGGGTCAGAACATATCAGAAAACAATTCAGTAAGTCCAGAATGAAAACCTTACCTACTGGCAGCTGAGTTTCACAGTTGATCTTCACAGAGGAAGCAGGAGTTGGTGGCCTTTTACACGTAGAGATTGTTTATTTAGCCCTTTTTAAAAGGTCTTGAACTCCAGAGGTTTGAGATTAAGTCCAATCCAAGTGCCTGAAGAGGGGGAAGAAAAGGGCAGGAGAGAAGGCAAATGAACGAGAGAAGAATCCCAGCTGCTGGGTGGCGCTTCTGTTCTGGGAGCATTGGAGCTATTTCCAGAATTAACAGTGAAGGGATGAAAATACCTCCCTTCCCACCCCCACCCCGGGGGGGAAAAACAACACAAACCAGGAAACCCACAACAACTTGGTTCATTGTACAAACATTCATGTAAATTTTGAAGGCCACTGCCAGCCCTATTGAAAATATACTCTCTCTCTCTCTCTCTTTCTCATACACGCCTGTCTTGATTCTTAAAGAGACACAATACCTTGCTATATTCAAATTTTCAAAGCCATGTACCTGGTCTGTTGAAAATCAGATGTTGCAGCTTATTAACAGGGAGATTTTTTCTTCAAATCGTTGCTTGTTTATATGGGTTTTAAAACTATATTTTTGATCCCTCAGGTAGGTATATCTTTTTGTTACCCTATTCTTCTGAGGACTGAAGCCAAATGGTTTCTTTCTAGCACGTAACTAAATTTCTAGTTTCATCAACTATGCTATTTTTGAAAGCTACAGGGGTAAGCTGTTGACATTTCTTATCTCCTGGCAGAGGCCTGGGACCATTCAGTGACATGCCATAGACAGATGCTCATGTCCTGCTGTTGTTTCCCAGACAAATGAAGAAATAATTCACATTGGGTCCAATATTGATTGACCAACTCTTAACTTTTGTTCAGATTCTAGAACTAGCTACTAAGATCTAGATATTGCATCCATCCATTCATTCATTCATTCATTTAATCTCTCTGTGTCAGACCCTCTAAGAAGGCAGTGATAGATAGAATAAATTATGCTCTGGCCTTCAGCTTTACAGCACATTCATGCAGCAAGAATAAATAAAAATAGAATTTGTGACATTTTCCAGCCTCTTTTTTTCATAAGATGAGACTTCAAATCCTGGCAGCTCAAGACAGAGATCTCATTGGAGACATAAGCCTCTATTGTACCACTAAAAAGGAGAAGTAGCAATTACCTGAAAAGAAATCCTTCAATGGTTTGACTTGGGGTGTGTTTGCTGGTCCTGGGGCTTGAACTCAGGGTCTGGCTGCTGTCCCTGACCTTTATTTTCCCCCTCCATTCAGAGCTGGTGCTCTACCACTTGAGCCGCAGCTCAACTTGTGGCTTTTAATTGGAGGTAAGAGTCTTACAGACTTTCCTGCCTGGGCTGGCTTTGAACTACAGTCCTGAGAGCTTAGCCTTCAGAGTAGCTAGAATTACAGAAGGAGACACTGGTGCCTGGTTGAAATCCCTGAATTTTTTTCCCCTTTCCCAGCTGCCCATAATCCATCAGAAAAGGAAGTAGAGGTGTAGCCAGAACAAAAACCTCCATACTTTTCACAGTTAATATTATGAAGAATATAAATGCTGATGCTTATGTCAATTACAATTCTTTGCCGTAAAGACACTGGGACTTGTTACAGAAAATAATGAAGATTACATACGACACAAAAGGAGGATAGTGTGTGCCTACTTCAAATATTATTAAAGTTGGTAAAGTATTATTAAAGTTGGTACATTCTTCGCTCAGTCCCAGCTGACATGAAACCTGCAGATATTTCAATTAAATCAAAGAACTTCAATTTAAGTTTCAAATATTCAAAAATTCAAAAAATTCCAATCTTCAAAAATTCTAATCAGAATTTTACCAAAGGTTAACTTTTCCTAACACACACACACACACACACACACACACACACACACACACACACACACACACACACACACACACAGTAGAATATAAACCATAGAAAAATTACTGCAGAATAATGAATTTTTGTTTATTTTAGTTAGTCATACTCAATCATATCTTAAATGCCTACTGGTTTAAAATAAGATACTTGTTTTACCTGATGAATGGTAACTCTGACATAAAACTGAGAATCTATTCTCAGACAAATTAAAAATATTTTGTTTTCCTCCTTACAATATTACATAAGAAAACAGAAAAACATGTAAGAATTGGCCTTCTTTGAGAAACTATGGACAAGAAAGAAACAAATAAAGATTAACAATGTGACTCCTAAATGAATGATTTTAAAATTCCAGACTGCCTGCTCCCCACAGGAATCCTAAGGAAAGCCCACTGCCTCACCTAGCCTTAACAGAGTGAAATTCCATCAAAGTCTGAACTTGAAAGCTAGGCACTGGTGATTCACACTTATAGTTCTAGCTACTCATAAGGCCAGCTTTGTCAGAAGAACCTGAGAGATTCCATAGCAAAAACAACTAGCACAAAACTGAGTTGGAAGCATTCTTCAAGTGATAGAATTACCAGCTGAGCAAGCAAGCCGGGCAAGATCAAGGCCTTGAGTTCAAAACACAGTACTGGCAATAAATAAATAAATAAGTAAATCCTGTTCTGTTCATTTGTCATTAAGTTCTCCTCTCCTTTGTTCCCCAAGGATCCTGATGTTGTTCCAGTCACAAGCAGTTTTCAACAGCTCCGATGTCACATAAGAGTCATATTTTTTAATCATATTTTTTTGGGGGTCCCTTCGTGGGGCCTGAACTCTGGGCCTGGGCGCTGTCCCTCAACTCTTCAGCTCAAGGCTAGCGCTCTACCACTTGAGCCACAGCACCACTTCCGGCTTTTTTCTTTTTGTGGTGCTGAGGAATCGAACCCAGGGCCTCATGCATGCAAGGCAAGCACTCTACTACTGAGCCACCTTCCCAGCCCTTTAATCATATTTTTTAAGTGCTGGAGAACAATAAATTCTGCTGCTTCCACTTGTTCAGTTATTTACACATACTTGTTGTCTTCCTGATTGCCATTAATTTTTTTAAAAATCTTGTTTCTAGTTTTTCTCTCATCCTCTCTTTTTCTTTTATGAATAAATAAATGAACTGGAAATAAATCTAAAAGGATTATGTTAGAATGAGCTCCCTAAGTTGCAGTTAGAAAGGCACAAATGAGGTGATCAATGCCTGTATGGTAGATCTAAAAGATGCCTGAGTGAATTCTGTTGTCCAGCAAGCATTTGATCCAAGTTAGTGCGATGGTCACTTTTGTAAATCTAGAACAGTGCTATCCAAAATGACAGTGGCTACGTGCAGTTATTGAGTTTCTAAAATGTACCTAGTGGAAAATGAAATGTTTACATAAATAGAGAATGCACACTGGATTTCATCAAATTTATTTTATATTGATTACATGTTGACATATGCATCTGGGGTTAAAAAGATACTGTCTTCAAATAAATTTTACCTGTGTCTTAAACTATGACTACTAGAAAATTTAAAAGTTACACATATTTCATTGTTTTTTTTCCTTTTCTATTTTTCTTTCCTTCCTTCCTTCCTTCCTTCCTTCCTTCCTTCCTTCCTTCCTTCCTTCCTTTCTCCCTCCCTCCATCCCTCCCTTCCTCTTTCTTTCTTTCTTTCTTTCTTTCTTTCTTTCTTTCTTTCTTTCTTTCTTTCTTTCTTTCTTTCTTTCTTTCCTTCTTTCTTTCTTTCTTTCTTTCTTTCTTTCTTTCTTTCTTTCTTTCTTTCTTTCTCCTCTTTCTCTTCTTTCTCTCTCTCTTTCTCTCTCTTTCTTCCTTCTTTCCTTCTTCTCTGTCTTTCCTTTGTCTTTTCTTTAAAGTAGTTGAAATTATACCCAGGTCTTACACTTGCTAGGCAGGTGATCTCTCAATTGAGCCATGACTTTTCTCCAGTCCTTTTCTGCTTTAGTGATTTTTCAGATAGAGTCTCACATTGTTTTACTCGGCCCAGCCTTGAACCACAATCCTACTACCCATTTGTCCCATATAATTGTGACTTACAAGCATAACCACTGTTCCTGGTTTATTTGTGGAGATGAGTTTTGCTAACGTTTTCCCGGTAGATACTCAAATTTCAATCCTCCCAATCTCTGAGTCCTGAGTATCTAGGACTACAAGAATGATCCGCTTAGCTATTTTCATTGTACTTTTATTGGGAAGTGTCATCTCATCAATGGTTACCAGTCTGTACCAAGCTCTGGTCAATGGAAGATAGATAAACACAAATAGCTGAGTCCAGTCTCTGAAGTTCCCAGTTCATCGGATTCAAGGACAGTTGGGAAATTGTATTTCTAATAAATTCCTAGATGATTCTTCACTATACTTGGAGCATATTTGGTTCTACTCTTTTTAAGTGGCCTCCCTATTTAAAAGAATTCCATGCAGCTAGGCTCTGGTGGGTGGCTCATGCCTGTACTCCAAGCTAATCAGTAGGCTGAGATATGAGAATGGCGGTTCAAAGCCAGCCCTGACAAAAAAGTCCCCATGATACTCTTATCTCCAATTAACCACTCAAAAAATAACATGGCGGCTCAAAGTGGTAGAGCACTAGCTTTGAGCAAAAGAGCTCAGGGACAGTGCCTAGGCCCTGAGTTCAAACCCCATAACCGACAAAAAAAACAAAATCATGTTCTAATGTTAATGTCATCACATGGGATCTTGTTAGAAATGCAAAAATCTTGGGCAGCATCCAGACCTACTCATAGATTGGTAGAGAAATAGAGAGGGTGTATTCAAGAATTACCAAAAACAAACAAACAAAACTCCCAGTAACCTAGACTCACCTCTAAAAACTGTTATTTAATCCATCTTACAGACACTTAGATAATTCCAATGTGTAAGCAAGCATGGAATTGTGGGTAGTAAGGCCCAGCAGAAAACAGATGTTTCTTCCTGTGAGGCGCAGGTTCTATGCCTCTTCTGTACCTGGGATTTTTAGTATGAACCACTACATCCAGAGCTTTTTGTTGAGATGAAGTGTCACTAACTTTTTGCCAGGGATGGCCTTGAACAAAATTCTTTTGGTCTCTATCTCCTGAATAGCTGATTTTATAGTCACGAACCACTGCACTTAGCCCTCTTCTGTTATTCTGTATTATACCAGTGTTCTGCCCTAAATAAATGTGCATACTTGTCAAATAATTCCTCACTTTGTCAAGTGGCTCGGTAACTTCATAGAAGTTTACAAAAGATGGTGTCCCACAATGCTCATTCAAACTCAGTCCTCACTGGAAGAGAACATCCAGGTTCTGGATCAGTGGCATCTCAAACACTCAATGCAGGGGCTCAGGCCTCTGGTTTATTCACTAGCACCCACACCCAAGCCAAAAACTATGTGTCAATTCTGTATGTTGGGAACTTTCTGTATCTTCATTTCTTATCTTTTATTTTGGTTGATCATCTTGAAAACTGAAAACAAAACTGTGCTGTGACTGGAGCTTGAACTTAGGGACTTGCACTCTTCCTTGCCATTCTTCTGCTCACAGATGGCATTCTACAACTTGAGCCACACCTCCCATTCAAACTTTCTGCTGATTGATTGGACATAGAGTCTAGTTGGCTTTTCTTCCTGGCCTGAATTTCAACTAAGATCCTCAAATCTCACCACTCAGATACGCCTGAATAGGTAGAATAACAAGCTTACACCACCAACCCTCAACCCTCAGCTTCAAACTTTTAGAGGGTTGTAATGGTTCACAGCAGTTTAGAGCCAAGGTGCCTGGGCCTGGACCTTGGTTCTGTACTTATATATGACTTTGGCCTATTTAACGTTTAACTTCTCCTTGCCTCAGTTTCCTCCTCTTAACAGGATCCATCTTTGTGAGTTGTTGTGATGATCAAAACTGATGTTAACTTGGCCAAAATAAAGCCTGTCGTATTCATGTTAAATAACAAAAATATATTTGACTAATGTGTAGATTTTCATATATGGCTAAACTGAGTAATTTCAGATACCACATGATTTGACTATACACACATATACATATGCACACATTCATATATATGCATACATACTTTAAGACTTTCTGAGTGCTGTGTAATTTTTTTCCCAAGAGAACTCAGAATTCTCCATTGATTCATCATCATTTCCTATATTCCAGAGGATCTCAGTAGGAAGGAAGGGGATGTCGTTTTCCCATGAATATTGTTTTCAAGAGTATATTTTTTTTCCTCCCAAAGTCCTTTGAAAAGTGAATTGCACTGTAGATGTTTGGAGTCTTTTGTGGCCCATGTCAGCTCAGCAGCATTGTCTAATCTTCCAGGGGAACAATGTGTCATTCTCCCAATGAAATGTTTTAGTGTTGAGGGATAGGCAGCAGGACTGTCTGAAACCCCAGGCAAGTGTT
The DNA here is from genome assembly GCF_024711535.1 of Dipodomys merriami. Classification (NCBI taxonomy): domain Eukaryota; kingdom Metazoa; phylum Chordata; class Mammalia; order Rodentia; family Heteromyidae; genus Dipodomys; species Dipodomys merriami. The sequence goes on along the minus strand of NW_027202493.1, from coordinate 21,840,227 downwards.
TCAAAAATGTACTGACTAGGTAGTCAGTCAATCCCATACTGTGGAGACTATAGAAACCAGATAAGTCTAGTTAAAGGAAAGAGTGGGCCACTGGTATGAGACATGCAAGATGAGGTAGAAAACGACTGCGATAACAATGCTTTTACACTTGCTTACTTCAACTATATTCAGCAAAGCAAATCACACACAAAGAGTAAGGATGATTGGTAGCATCATGCACTAAACATCTACCAGGTTATCCTTGGGAGCCTTGAGTCAGGCGTATGACAAGAATCACAAATGTGTTGAGTGGGAAAACTTAAGACTAAAGCTGGAGGGACTTCAGGTGAGTCACATGAGACCTCCATGCTCACATAATGCAATTAGTTGACTAGAAATCAATGCTAGTTACCTTAAAAAAATCTATACTTTTATATGAGTTTATATAAATTATATTTGGTGTCTCCATCATTTACATCTCCATAATTTACAAGTGGTCATGTGGAAATAACTCAGTAAATGTTTGTTAAAACTCAACTTTCTTTCTTAATTAATAATTTTTTTATTATGAAAATACAGTACAGAGGGGTTTCAATTACATGAGCAAGGTAATGAATACATTGTTGCCTCCTCCTTTATTTCCCCTACCATCCCTTCCCATCTCCCCTGCCCCGACCCACGCCAAAGTTGTAAAGTTCGTTTTCCGACATAACGTCTTGCACATCTCATTGTTGCAATGGGTCCACCTGCAACCCTATTAAAACAATTTGTTTTTTTCCCTTCCCCTCCAAAACTTATACCGACATCAAATACAGTGAAAACAGGGGTTATACCACGGGGGAGGAACATGCAAAGCAACAAAGAAATCATCTTATCAATATGTTAGCGTAAAACTCAACTTTCTAAGTAAAACGTTGTTATTTTTAAATCCATTGCTTGAATTCTTTATGCATTTCAGAAGTACTTCTGCTATGTAACAACTAAGATTTACCCTTTCTTGATATTTATATTCTATTTGAGTTGAACATATACAAAAGTTGCTGCTATGGTAAGCCCTCTATGTTGGCTAACTTATGGCCCCACTGGACTAGTACCCTCCAATATCTTTACCCCACTTCCAGTAAGTTCATTCTATTTCCATTTCTTTCTGTTTTTGTGGCCTTCTCTTATTCTCTGGAATGTTCCACATTCAAGGCCTCGGTGAGTGTAATGCCCCGCAATTGGAAGCCTCTACCTTCCCCACTCAGCACTTAATGGCCTGCATCCTTGGGCTTTTAGTTGGTATGTCCTTCCTCAGGAAGGCCTTTCCTCATCCACCCTCCTACGTCACGTTTTCTCCATTTAGCTCTTATGTAATCACATTCCTCCTACAAACTCAGGTCCCTTTGCTGGAGTGATGGGTTGGTTAGTGAGTTTTTCCTCCCCTGTCTCTGAGCTCCTGTTTTCCTCTCACACTGACTCCCTGCCTAGGTACTGTACTTGTGCCTGGTGCGGTGTGATTGTCCCCTATGGATTTGTTGAATGTCCGCATGATTAAATAAATCCTTAGACATTATTCAACATACAAGTACATTTTCTTTCAGATACTTCAGAACTTGTGAAATTAGAAACTACTGTGAAAATAACAACAGAAATAAACCCAAATGATCTCATCAAGCAGTTGTTTCCAACAAAGATGTTTCTCTGAAGTCCACTGCTTTATAGCTACATATTTGGCTTAAATTAAAAACTATCTTAAGAGACAGATGCCACTGGATTTCCTCTGAGGATTTAATAAATTCTGTTGTCTTGATAATTTGCATTTACCTTCTGAAATAGATTTGAAACAAAACATGTTCTCAGCACACATAGACTCACAGACACAGACACATGCGCACGTGTGCATACATACACACACACACACACACACACACACACACACACACACACACACATACACACCGTCTCCAGACCTTTTGTTAAATTGTGTTATACTCTGATGGATTAATCCCTTACATGTGGTTCATAATAAATATTTCTTCTGACTAATGTTGCTGAGGAAATTATATGCTGATCTACGTATTATCAGCCAATTACTTTACTTGGTTCTCTGTAAACTGTATCTGATGTTGTTTATGAGACGGTTTACACACACACTACCAGACATGTATGAAGTATCATATCAACCAGGCCACCAGCAATGGCTAGGTCAACTACTTTCTCATTGTGTGAAAGCCTTTCTCCTATTCATATTGTGGATTAGTTACAGACATACGATGACTTACTAGTCACTGACTGAAAAGTTGGGAGGTTTGTAACCTTGTTTCCTGGCAAAGGCACAAGTCATGCCAAAGAAGAATCTAGGATACCTGGGAAGATTCTGGCTCAAAATCAGGAAGAAAAAAAAGAAAGAAAGAACTATGGACTTACTATGCTACCTGCATATCACAAACTTGTTCTTAAATAAATGCAGGCTGGATATAGGAAGATTCTCCACCTTGGCTGTCCTTTCATCCATAACCTCCCTGCTTGTTCATGTGGCCTGTTTGTGTGGGCCACAGATCTACCTGCATCTCACTGCTGAACTTAGTCCCTCAGTTCTCAGGTGTCCAGTAGAGGTCTGGGTGTTGAGGTCCCTGGACCTGTCACTGCTGGCTATTCTCAACCTTCTAGGAAATGGGCCTAGGATACTTTCACATGTACCATGACACACAGAAGGGTGGAAACATTTTAACCGACAAGGGCAACTTCCTAAAAATAGCAACAACAATAAGGAAACACCAAAAGTAAGGGAGCATGGGGGCATGGTACAGAGAAACCAGTAATGGTATCTTTATTTCCAGTTTTCTGTCCTAACCCAAACAAGAGCACAAATAGAATCTTTGCTCAGACCTCTTGACTGAGCTAGAATGGGCAGAGGCCTGCAAAGATGGGTGCTGTGTGTCCAGGAAGAGAGATGGGGGTTGACTTCTGAATCAGAGGAGGTAAACATAGGAGACATTTATTATTTGTTTTCCTTGATTTCTTTCTATACTTTTTTTTTGTCAGTCATGGGATTTGAACTCTGGGCCTGGGCACTGTCCCTCAGCTCTTCAGCTCAAGGCTAGTGCTCTACCACTTGAGCCACAGCACCACTATCAGTTTTCTGGTGGTTTATTGGAGATAAGAGTCTCACTCACTTTCCTGCCTGGACTGTCTTTGAACTGCGATCCTCAGATCTCAGCTTCCTGAGTAGCTAAGATTACACGTGTGAGCCACCAGAGCCTGGCAAAGTATACTCTTTACATACACAGCACCACAAAACTTCCTCAACCTTTTTGGTTCTTTGTATCTTCTACTGTTGTCATTATTCATTGAAACAAGGTACCATCCTGGGAAACCCAGGCTAAGGTAGAGAAAACTGAATCTATTCTGGCTGCCTTTCCCTGGACTTCTTGTTTAAAGCAAATTCAGTCTCTCATCTGGTTAGTTAAATGGCTGAATTGAGGTAGTCTGTTACTTCAAACAATTAACTCAATCATCTAAAATCAACTCTTACGTGAGGTTGGCTGAAAGATAGCAGGAAACTATTAGGCCTGCCATTACAATATCATGTAAAATAATAGTTTCAGATGTTTTGAAAGAACTTCTGGACATCAACAACCAGCTTTTACAATCACTGTGGCATTAGGTTTCAGGCCTATTATCATTTCTTAATGGAGTCAAAATCACAAGGAAAAAGAGAGCCAACATGCTTGATGTGCTAGGAGGTGCATTTAAAGTAGTTAGATCTAAATAAGAGCAAAGTAGTTAATTCTTCTAAAACATGTAATGTTCAGCAATATCAAGAGAAATAAGAATATAGCAAAAATCCACAGGAAATACATAACAGGAACCCAGTGTTTATCCTGTTCTCAGTGTCCATTGCCAGGTCATTGTTCAGAAAACTTTGAGCAGGGTCACTCGATGCCACTTACAGAGCTTTTAAGATCTAAACTGAAAGATGGCATTTGCCTTTGTTACCGAAAAGGTGATTTTGAAAGATAAGACTAGCAATATATGGACTTCGTATATTAAAAATACCCTTAAGTATACTACTTAAAATTTTCTTAAAATAGTGAATGCTGTCAGTCATAATTGAAGCATAGGTATGTGAGATTAGGAACTTAAAAAAACTTTCCAGAACTAAATAAAGTTTTGGAAATATGTGTAATAGTTATATAACATATATTATATGTGTTTTAATATATAATGTTATCGTTACATATAAAGCATAAGAATTATTATGGGCTTTCTTGTTCATGGTTTCTAATTAAATGCTGTAAGCTGGAAAACATATTATAAAATGTGACACATGTGATGTTACAATAGGTAGTCACTGTATTGTCAAAGCTCATAGAATTCACAAACTTTATAGACCATGATAAAGACAATTTGCCCCATGAAGGTTAGAATGTGTTTGTGACTTTAACTACTGTGAAATTTGTGAAATTTATGTAATCACTTAATCACAATAAAGAAATAAGTAGTCTCTTATAAATGCTTCAGCTTTTATCCATAGATGCCAAGAATTTCATTAGCGTATATACTGCCACCAGATTTGTTTCTAATTGGCATGGCTATTCCAATTGTCCTGTGTTTCAGATTTCTTAGTAGCATAATAAGAACCATAGAAGCACTTCGCTCATAGGGCTATTATGGAGTTTAAAAGACTTAGCAGATGTAAAATTCTTAAAACAATGCCTCACACACAGTGGTACTCAACATCGATTAATGCTATATGTTATCATGGTCATCACCACCACCACCAAGCAGCAACAGCAGCAGAAATTGTAGCAGCAAAAGCATATCAGTGCCCAATACTGTGTAGCTAAAAGCCTGGGCACTCTGCATAAATAGTTGTAAATTAAACATCTGGTTCTGTTCTTAGTATCCCATGGTTTTGGGCATAATCTCGGAACTTCAATGATGATTTATCATTCAATGGCTGAAAGCATTTTAAAAAATAGTTTGTAGAACAGAGTGCATGGGAAACTATACCAGGAACGCATTCATTATTAGAAAAGAACTTTTAACTTTCTCATAGAAAATTCTTTGTAAATATAACTGATCCTCAAAATCGATGTACTTTTATTTTGCTGATGGGGAAAATAAAATGGATTGCAGACACCTAGATGTGGAATTTATGTTTTTCCTAGTTTGTTTTCGAGATCTCACATTCAGAGTTTGATGTTCTCTTTTTTATAGCATCTTTAAAGAAGAATTAAGGGGATTGTCTAACAACTGGATTAAGAAAATTCTCATCATCCTATAGTTAATATAATAATCTCCTTAAATTAATGGCATTATCACTACCTCATGTGCTAAGCAGAAGGTAGAAGTGAGAAGATACTGGCATTAAAAGGAACCACTGGAAGAAACAGAAAAGAATTGACTTTGTCAGAGCCTGGAGGACTTTCATTCCCTTAAGAGGTGAGAGGAATAGATTTCATTTGCTTGGGAGCTGCCTTGATAGACTGGCAATTTCAAAGCTTGGTGAGCCTGTTGCTTACAATAGCAAGCTCATTTAAGTATCAGATGATAGTTTCAATGGAGCAGAAAAAAAAAGGGGGGGACTTGATGGAGAAATCTGAAAATGAACACAATGACCAGCAAAGATGAGATGTGAAAAATTTTAGAGAGAATGAAATTAGCAAGGAAAGAAACGAATAGATTCTTTTCCTTAAGAGAAAGACAAAAATTTGGAGCTTTGAAGTTCAAAAATATTTTAGTTGAAGTATAACCAGACATTTGAGTGGAATAAATCTTAGGATCAACTAGTTATGAAGGGAGAACAAAATGGTATATAATAATTAGGAAACATGACTCAAGAAATAAGATAATTCTGAGATAACTGGATTTAATATTTGTCAAGCCTGCTTAGTCAAATTCTACTGAAAAGAGAAAAAACTTGCAGAATTCATTGACTAACGTTCTATTGGGAGTATATTACGCAGTCAATTTTATAGTTATACCTTACAATGGATCCTACTAGCAAAGACAGATAAAGAGACTAAATTTGAGTTGTTCTTGGACTTGCATATGCAGTGTTGGGTAAGAGAAGGAGGAACTGGAAGGATTATAACAAATAATACCCATCATATGGGCCAATCTGGCTGCAGCTCTCTCTCTCATCCTGTAATGTGAACTCTGTGTTCATGTTACTGATTAAGATCTATCCACTTGGCCTCTTTTTTAAGAGACGTACACACATCTGAACACACCATAGAGACTCCAGATCAGAGCTCTACTCCACATTCTGTTTGTAGTCATCACAAAGGTACTGGAAAATTCGGGTAGAAACAAATGCCTTGGACCTATAAACTTCAGAACATAAACTGGTGAATACAGGAATTGAGGGTTATAGAGCACACCTGAGGGCTCTTGTTATTCTTTGGGGTGTTTGACTTGCTGATCAGTTCCAGGTTATGTCATCTTTGTTGTGATATTTCTATTCTTTTTGTTAATAGAATAATTCTCTCTCTCTCTTTCTCTAACTCTCAAAAATCAGCTTAAGGTCTGATTTGAAGCCTGTACTGTGTTAGGATGAACAATAGGTACCTTTATGATTCAGAGGAAATGAGACCGCCTTCTTTATTTCTTAGAAAAACCCACTAAGAGTATTATTTACAATTTTCTTAAAATAGTGAATGATACTGGTTAGAAGTGAAGGACAGGTATGTGAGATTAGGAACTTAAGAATTTTTCAGAGCTGAAGTGATGGAAATACATGGAAATATAAAGTTCTGGAAATATACTTTTAATTAGAAATATAGAAAATTTATCTTAGGTTCCTGTAGGAGTTATTTAAAATAAAATTATAATAATGACTTTATTGACCAAATTGTAGCTTCTCAAATGAATTATAGATTATATTAATAATATGCTCTTACATATAATATCATATATAATGTTATTTATTAAATACTATCTAAGGTATTTTTCAAATAATGAACCATATTTTATAAGGAATTATATAAGTAAATTTTAACAAATAAAGTAATAATTATATTCTACCTTCTTTCTTTTTTTTACTTAAAAAAAGATAAAGTTGCAATGTGCTTTCAGAATCTGTTTTATAATACAGTCCATTCAAGAAAAGAGTCATAATATTTATACTTCACATTGTCTAGATTTTCAATGAAATATTTTATTATGCTCTTATTCTAAGTATTTAAAGTTTATTGGAGATTTGTTTCATAATTTTGCTAAACTGGCTTCTTGGCCATTTTCTGTTTCTCTTAGTGTATTTAGAAATGTCCTTTGACTGTGAACTTTCTTCCTACACATTAAATGCATAAAACACCTGCATCATTTTAAAGTGAGTATTTTAAATGATTCCACCACTGGTTGCCCTTGTGGTTGGCATTTCCTTGAACAAACACGTTCCTTCCACATTTAACAGGCTTATGTATGGTGTTTGTTAATATCTAGGCTGAGGAGGTGTCTCTAATTTCACAGCTTTCAAGGAGGCAGGAGGTTTAGAGTTTCATTTCTGATTACAGTTATCTCTATTCCCTGCTTTAGTGGTTATGTTAACTTGTCTTACAAGAAACTAGTGCTGGGGTAAGATTCAATATTCCCAAATAATGAAGAAAGTAAACCAGGCCATTAACACATACTGATTATCATCCGTACTCACACAAAGACACATTATAATGAAAACATTCCTCATTCTCACTTACATGACTCCCATTGTGGTTTTACAAGTCAAATAAAGGTATCTTTGTCAATTCATCTGTTGGATATGTTCTAATAGCTTCCCCTAAGTAGATGAGGGCTACCAAATGTAGGGATGATTACAAGGTACCTGAGTAGCTGGGGGACTCTAGCACTGAAAATGACTTCTCAAGAAAGCCAAGAAATCTCTACTTGTACTTGATTCCATGAATGTTGTGTACAGCTAGTAGAAATGGCCTATCCATGTAAAAGAAATTTTGGTATCATTAAGTGCTAATAATATAAAGATCCTTATTCATAAAATAGTCCCTGGAACTGGTAGGAAATCTCTCCCATTTCTCAAAAACTCAAAAATGTGTTTATTACTTAACAAAAGACTTCATTAATTTAGGGCCCAGCTAAAGATTGCCTGCTTACATCTCCCTGGAATCAACCACATTCATCACTTGGCATTTATGTACTTCCTCCTTCTACATGGGATAAGTGGAAAGAAGTCCCAACTTCTGGTACTTAGTTATAATAGTCCACAGTGTCTGTCCTCTGAAAAATTTGAACACCAAATTAAAAACCATGAGCAAGAGAAAGAAATGTTAAATTTTGATGATGAGCTTTAAAGAGCATAACACTGCAATAGTGGTTATTAAGTGCTCTTTTTCATTGGCAACTTAAAGGTTTCTCAAATTACTAATTTTGAAAATTATGCCACTTATAAATTAGAAGCTTCATTTGTTTAAATTAGAATGAGTACATTTTTGCCACATGTTATATTTTATTATCTTTCAATGGCATGTGTAAGTGCTTCACTTACAGAAGGACAAAAGATAGGAAACACATTTATATAGTATATACTTAAGAAAAATTACTCAGATTTTGTTTATATAGGTCCATGATTTAGGCATTTAATCCTCATACACAAAGTATAAATGAACCTAAATAGTAAATAAATTTTGTGAGTTCAAGGATCTCTCTTTATTCATATAATATAATTCTAGATGCCCAGATAAAATTTACCTTATGTCAATGAAATATACACAATGGATATATAAGGCTAGCCAGGGCCACCAGCATTGTGTGGAATGAATGGTGAATGCCTTGTGGAGGTGTGGAGTTGTTCTTTATTTTTCCTTACTCTATTTATTTTATAACATTTTGGTGCTAGGGGTTAAAGTCAGGGCCTTATGGTCTAGGGTTCAGTGAGTTTTTCACTGAGACCCAACCAACTCCTTTTTCAAATTGGTAGATGAACTCTTTGACCTAGCAAGTTAGGATTTATTTAACTGTGAAATGGAATTTATCAGTTAGTGTTCATGTTTTCTGTCTATCATACAAGATAGTCTCTTAACCATGTAGAGAAAGTAAGATAGATAGTTTCCACTCAAGAACACAACTCTCAGACAGAATTTCCTTCTTTATATCAGAGAGCTACAGTCCACAAAGGGAAATTGTTCACCAGAGGACAAAGCAGTAAGACTGTTGATCCTTTTCGAACTCCAGCTAAACTGTATTTGGTTCCAAAGTAGAGTTAATCACTCCTAATCCAGAAGTAAAACCATCTTTGCCGATAAACACACGCCACTGACATTGAGCAGAGAATATCAAGTTGGCAGTGACCAGTTTTCCAATGGTATGTATCTGAATAAATCTCCCACAGTGAAGTAGATACAACATTTTAAGAATGAATAGAAATTGAAAAAATATTTACATTTGGATTATTTGAATCTTTTTTTTTGGTCTCCATTGCTTCATTCTGTAACATCATAACCAGATATGTAAACATGATTGGAACCCCACAAATTCTCTTTAATCCTCATTTCAAAGTATCTCCTTATTTAAAAAATTTCAGAACTTAGAAATTTCAGACTTAGAAAGTATGATTATACAAAAAGGAATGACACTCGAGAAAAATTATTAACATGTAGATTCTTTCCCCATGCCAAAATATTGTGTTATTTCTGGCCTTTGAGAATTAAAAAAGCATTTGGTATATGCCTATAAATAATTGCCTAACAGAGCCCACAAGAAAAACTAGACAGAGGATGATCAAATGAGAATTATTACATTTTCTTTTGACTGGCATGAAAAGCAAAGAGTTTGGAATCTAACCGATTCAAGTTTGAATCCTACTTTCCCCACACGTATGACCCTGTACAAGTTGTTTAGCTTCAGTGGAGCCGTTTCCTCTTCTGTAAAAGGAGAATAATACCCTCAGCTGAGTCCTTTTGTGACTACTCAATGAGAAGTATTTAAAGAATTTGGCATGCTGCCTGACACAGTATGCATCCAGTGAATGGTAGCCTACATTATTGTTATTTGTAAGAATACTTAACGTTATTTTACATTCCTAACTCAGCCTGCAGATCCCAAAAGTTCAATACTATGGGCTGTAAAAACTAATTTTAGATTAGCTCAAGAAAAACAATTAGGTAAGCAGGCAATTCACTTGGGTAAAACAATATGCATTCTAGCCATATAATATATATAATATTATATACATATTTTTTTCTACCCAAAGAATAATTGACATTATTGAACTGTAATCCAGGTGGGACTAGAAGACAAGCAAGTGAGCTGATATGCTCTTCTGGAAATTTAAGAACATACTGATCATTGAAAGTCTGTTTTTTGTTTGTTTCTTGTTGTTGTTTTGTCAGTCAAGGGAATTGAACTCTGGGCCTGGGTGCTGTCCCTCAGCTCTTTAGCTCAAGGTGAGCACTCTACCATTGAGCCACAGCACCACTTCTGGTTTTCTGGTCATTTATTGGGGACAAGAGTCTCATGGAATTTCCCACCCAGGCTGGTTTTGAACCATGATCCTCAGACTTCAGCCTCCTGAGTAGTTAAGATTACAGGTGTGAGCCACTGGCACCTGGCTGGTTTTATAGTAAACATCTTAACTTTTTTTTGTATAAGGTTTTTGTTTGTTTTTGTTTTGCTCTGGACCTACTCAAGCTTTATTATATCAAAATTTCTGTGAGATTCCCCATTCCTCTGTTTATCCTATAAGTTATATTATTGGTTTGCTGACAAAGTTATTACTTAATCTGAGCCAGTTATATGCAGGCATAAACTGTTTCATATGATAGAATGAATAGTCCTTTCCTCTGGATGTATCTCCATTTTTCAGATGCCAAAAGATAGAGCTTGGAACAAGTTGCCCCCAAATATAGATGATGTGGTATTCAAGAAAACAATAGAAATATTTTGGCCTCCCCCCACCTTTCTCTTTTGAGAATAAAAGAACATTCTGACCCTTTTCTAAAGTAGGCACTCATATGAGAGGTACTCACTCTACTCCTAGAGAAAAGACATGCCCATCTCTGAAGACAGGGGACAAGAGAAAACTAGATGGGACACTTTGGCTGCTTCCCCCTTATTGCTATAGACCATACAGCCTTGTCCAACCACATGTGTCCATAACTCTCTACTTCTTCACCAAACTTAGAATAGAAATGCATGTGCAGCTTTCCAGTGTATATTTGGGTCTTCATTTCCTTGGAAAGCTCCTTGTCATGTAAAATTTATAACAAATAAATTTGCATGCTTTACTGCTGTTAATCTATTTTTTTTCAAATTATTGGTGCCTCAGCCAGGAATCTAGCACTATAGAAGGAAAGAAATCATATCCTCTACACAAACTGTGGTTAAAAGACATTCAGACTTATGCATGCCAAAGTCTTTGCCTAGACTTTAGTCTCCAGTTCTGCAAATTCCTGCTTAGTCTGTCCCCTCCTTTTCTGCAAAACTGGAGGATTTGAATGCTGAATTGGAGAAGGCTTGTCTTTACAACCTGAAGTGGTCATTACTTTTCCCACTTAAAGAAACTCCAATAATTATTCCTCCTCCTCCCCCTCCTTCCCCTCCTCCCCCTCCCTCCCCTCCTCCCCCTCCTCCCCCTCCTCCCCCTCTTCCTCCTCCTCCACCTCTTCCTCCTCCTCCTTGTTTCTCCCCCTCCTCCTTATTTCTTCCCCTCCTCCTCCTCTTCCTCCTTCTTCTTGTTTCTCCCCTTCCTCCTTGTTTCTCTCCCTCCTCCTCTTCCTGCCCCTCCTCCTCCTCTTCCTCCCACTCTTCTTTTTGGAAAGTTGTAACTGCTTAGCCTGGTACTGGCAATAGAAACAGGTGTTACACCCATCCATCCTGTGTCTACGATGTTTCAAGAGTTATGCTGATTATTTTGCAATGATATCACTTAACCCTGAAGGGGAGGTTCAGGAGTGAATGAAGGAAAAAGAGTTACAGAGAAGCCTGGAATATGTTGCCATTCCCTAAGTCATAAATTACAATCCTGGGAATGAATTCCAAGTTCATGTGACTGCAAAGACCTTGTATTCGCCCGAAAACATACCAAGCCAGATTACCATTATTGTCCCTACATTCCAGAAGCACGAACCTACCACCACCGGCATTCTTCCATGGCCTGCTCACCTGCACAGGGGTCTCTTTCCATCACAGGCCTGTGTTTTCCCTTGTCTGAAATGGGCTAGATAGGACCAATCATACCAATTCCATGCCTTCTCTTACAGCTTGCTCACTTTTTCTTGGACCTGTGACTGTGTGATTCTTAACTTCCTTTTGTCCCTAGTGATTGAAATGTCCCCAACAGCAGCAACTCTGACTAGTTACCACTGAGTCCACATAGCCAGGAGACTCAAGGGACCTCAGCACTTGCCTTTCCAGTAAACTCTCTTCTAAGAACAATAGTATTGCTAACATTTTTTGAATACTTTTTACATGTCAGACACTGTTCTGTACAATTAGAACACATAATCCATTTAATCTGCACAAGTCTCTTTAATGTAATTTATCACTTGCCTCCTTAGGCATGTCCTACACAAACTAAGTTTGCAATATAAACTTCAGTGGAAAAAAAAAACCTCTTTGCTCAATATCAAAGTACAAAACAACTAGAATTGTCAGGCATCAGTGGCTCATGCTGTGTAAGATCCTGGGTCAAAGCTGGCCTGTGCAGTAAAGTCCATGAGACTCTTATCTCCAGTTAATTACCAAAACAACCTGAGGTGTATCTGTGGCTCAAGTGACTGACTCAGCATACTGCAAGAAAATGATTCAATATTGTTAACTACGGTCACCATAGTTATACATTAGCTGCTCAGGACATACTATTTTTATAACTGAATATTTTTATTTTTTTACCTGTATCTCCTTCATTTTCTCTACTCCTCAGTCCCTCACAACTACCCTCCTACTATTTTTGTAGATTCCACATGCTTACATTCCGCATATAATTGAGATCATTTTCCTCTCTTCTCAGTTCTTCCCTTTCTCTTACCCTCTCTTTCTGCTCCTTACTATACTTCTTTCCTTTCTTTTCTAGCATTGTCTTATATGTATCCCAGCCTGGCCTTGAATTCCCAGTCTTCCTGCCTCCGCTTTACAAGCACCCAGATTGCAGGCATGTGCCACAACATCTAGCTTATTTGGCTTGCTGTATTTGGCATAATGATATCAAGGTTCATCTATACCATTGGAAACAACTGAATTTCTTAACTTTTAAAAAAAAAGGCCAAGTAGGATTCTATTGTTTTGAACAGCTCTGTTCATCTATTGGTGGACACTAGGTTGCTTTCATGTTTCTTATTTATATATACATGCAGAAGTGGGATTTCTAGATCACCTGGCAATTATAGATTTTATTTTGGAAGAGCTTCCATACTGTTTTCCACAGTGGATGCACCCATTTATGTTTCCACCAATGGCATAGTTAAACAATATTTAAATTTGGCCTTGAGTGAGGTGATAGTTATAATTTGCTTAAAAAAAACAAGCTTTGTGGCATCTAGAATAACTTCACACAACAAGCATCAGTTTAGCAAGACCTCCATGTTTTCATGCAGAGTCTTAATTGGCATAGCTATCCAATGAGGTTTGAACTGTCGTTATTACTTCTCCTAAGCCATCTGCCTGACCCTCTAAGAAATCTGCTAGTGGTGTGGTGCAGAGGTAGAGCACCTGCATACAAGCTGGAGGCTGTGAGTTCAAACCCCATTACCTGTAAAAAAAACAAAAAAAAACCCAAGCAAATAAAGAAAGGAAACCTCTTTCTCTGAGCCATTTATTGCTATTTTCTGGACTGTATGTCTTGAGACCCAGAGTTTCTATACTATATAAGTAACTTCTACACAGATCTTTCTGAGGGGATGAATCAAGGCATTGATGGTACCTAACTTAAAGCACTTTAATACCTTCTCTATTCCATTATAATAATTGGAATCCCTAATTTAAAAAAATTAGAATCCCTGCCTTATTTCTTTCACTGAACTGCAAACTTCCTGGATTATCTTTTCAACCATTTCCTCTACCCTAAATTCATGACACATCTTTGACAGGTGTGGAGTAAATACTTTACGTGGAAAATATCACTTAAAATATAAAATAACAATTTTGACATCTACCCTCAAGTCCTATGACTCTTTAAATTATACCTGAAGGTTAGGATATTTCTCATACTCTATATTCCCTCATCAAGATTTTACTTTCAATACCAGATAAAATTTAAAATGGACATGACCAAGTACCTTATACAAATGGGTCAAAAATCAAGAGATAGTCTTTAAAATCTGGAAAATATAAGTTAGAACATGAATTATGATGATGCCTATAATCCTGGAAAGGGTAACTCCAGACATTCTAGACCAACTGGCAGATAGGAACTCGTGGTGCTGATAATGTTGGCTAAGTGAATGTACTTCTAATAGACTTAAAATTATTTTGATACCTGGCATGCTACTTGTCAAGTGAAATTATGACTTTCTTTCCCATGAGGGTGCATTGGCCAATGAATAATCTGACCTTTGGGAAGTGACATTTCCCAATATAAGTCAGCAAGGAACCACTCTGTTGTGTTGGCCTGTGTTCTCTAAGCATATATACATTTCTTGATAATGATTTACTGCAAGTTAGAAACGGAAACACTTCAATTTTAAATGAACACTTTTCTTAATTCTTTTTGAACCAAAAGCTCCTTTGGCTAGGTGGCCATATGAATAACAAGTGTTCTGAGAGCTAAAGTCCTTTTACATTTGATAATTATGGTCCTTGAGGTAGGTCCTTACACTGCTCTTACAGGCCTATCTCTACCATGGAAATGTAGCACCTCTTCTCACAGGTTAGGCTAGAAGCTACATGCAAAAATGACATAGAAGTCTTGGAATGAAGCAGTTTGTGAATGGAATATTTCCTCAGAAACTTAATTTTATAATCACAATCATTTTATTCTTAGCAGTTGCCAAAGTAAGTATGGGAGTCAAAAGGGTGAAACATGAGTTTTGAGGGTATGTTTTCCTCACCCATTCTAAAGGAAGTAAAAGTTGAAGGTTCAAAATGATCATGATGTAATAGCATATCACATAATAATCTATAGATCGAGTCCAGTTGTTTTGCCAGATAACTGTCATTATAAATCCCTGAGAGTACATTTGAAACTTTGGGCTAAAGGAAGATGATTTTCAAACTGAACTATGTTATTCATGGCTTTAATTATTATTTGCTTTTATTAAATACGGAAGATGGTAATTTCCCTTTCTGGCCAATAAATCTAAAAATTAATTTAAAAATGTAGTAAAAAATGCTTTACCACTTTAGAAGAAAGGCATTTTTAATTTTAAACTTTAAATTCCTCTCAATGTAAGGGAAAAGGTCTTTAGTAATGATAGTTTTATAAAACTTAAGCTATGGTTGAAAGGAAGTCAACTATATAACCTGATTTCAGGGCACATACCAATAAGGAGGCATGTTTCCAGGTATTCAGCAAATTCAAGATGTATTTTTAGACATCTGAGATTTAACCTAAGAAAAGCCTTTTTTCAAAATAGATACAAAAGGTGAACAACTTATTTTCTGGAAGAGAGTAACTCTTTATTATTATTATTATTATTATTATTATTATTATTATTATTATTATTATTATTATTATTATTATTGGAAGTTTAACCTGGATGTTTATTCTGTTACTGGACCTGGGCCAGGTAAGGATTCTTTTCTTTTCCCCTTCTACATTTTTTTTTTTGTCAGTTGTGGGGCTTGAACTCTGGGCCTGGGCATTGTCCCTCAGCTCTTCAGCTCAAGACGAGCACTCTACCACTTGAGCCAGAGAGCCACTTCTGGTTTTCTGTTGCTTTATTGGATATGAGTCTCACAGATTTTCCTGCCCAGGCTGGCTTTGAACCACAATCCTCAGATCTCAGCCTCCTGAGTAGCTAGGATTATAGGTGTGAGCGACGGCCACCCAGCATTTGGGGGGGGGGCAGTTGATTGGCAGAAATAACTAACATTTCAATACATACATTGTTCAAAAGATTAAAATCTGGAGAACAATGTCTAGAATGGCTTAAATGAGCCAAGTGTTTTTATGTTGTTGATGTCTTGATGACTTCAAAGGATCATGTGAACATTCAGTTTAGTCCTTTGCACAAAAAACAACCTCAAACAAAAATCTTATAACAAAACAAGCGAAGGATATATAAGTCAAATTAATCTTCTCAATATACTCATTACCTTGCCCATATAATTGTAACCCCTCTGTACACTATTTTCCCAATAAAAAAAATTAATCTTCTCATGCTAGAAGTTTCTTTGAGTAACACCTTATTTTACTCTGGGTAGATGTTTACTCTTTCATGTAAATTTTATTTATTAATATTCCATAAAATAACCAACTGTCTAACAGCCATTGAGCCTTCATTGAGTTCTGGTCAGGATCACAGCAAGATGATAGGGCAAAAACATAAATTAAATACTATTGCTTTCCATTGGACTTTACTTTTACATGGAAAGATTGGGTACAAAAGGAAAATCTTAAATAAGATGACATAAAAATATAACGGAGCAAAGTGGTTTGAGAATATTTAGCAAGGAAGAAGTAAATGTTAAATCATTGGGAAAATAGTTTAAGATCAGTGGAAATATTTTTTCCTTTTTTTCCTTCTTCCTTTTTCTTTCTCCTTCCTTCCTTCCTTCCTTTCTCTTTCTCTCTTTTTTCTTCCTTCCTTCCTTTCTTCTTCCCTCCCTCTCTCCCTCCCTCCCTCCCTTCCTTCCATCCTTCCTTCCTTCCTTCCTCCCTCCCACCCTCCCTCTTTTCCTTCCTCCCTCCCACCCTCCCTCTCTCTCCCTCTTCTTTCTTTCTTTCTTTCTTTCTTTCTTTCTTTCTTTCTTTCTTTCTTTCTTTTTCTTTCTCTCTCTCTCTTTCTCTCTCTCTCTTTCTTTCTTTCTTTCTTTCTTTCTTTCTTTCTTTCTTTCTTTCTTTCTTTCTTTCTTTCTTTCTTTCTTTCTTTTTCTTTCTTTCTGATTTTAGTTATTTTTTTTGAACAAGGACTGTAATTTGTCTCCATCCTGGATATAAACTCTCCTACTTACAGTCCCTGAGTAGCTGGGATGATAGGTAGAAACACACACCCCAGCTATGCATTGATTGAGTTGGGGTCTGATTGTGTTATGTGCCCTGCACCACAGAGAGCATTCATTTTCTCTATGACAGAGAACTGCCTGGAAACCCTTGGGAGGCCCAGAAGGATTGAATCTCTTCTATTCATCTTCTTCCCAAGATACTCTTATGTTCTTCCAGTTTTACCAATCCATTAACTCTTTGGGGGCTTGACTCAGCTCTTGGCTACATTCTGAAACATTTAAACCATCATAGGAGCACCATTGAAAACTTACTGCCATGTCTCATTTTATCTCTTAATCTGACTGCCTTGCACCTTTGAGATTCACTCACAGCGATGAAATTTATAAAACATCAGCCACATCATGGGCTGTTCAGCCCCAAGTTAATACCAAGAAAGCACTCAAAACACTTGTCTTTGTAAGGCATCAGAAATTCATGGCTGTAATCCTAGTTACTCAGGACACTGAGACTGGAGGACTGAAGTTTGAAGCCAACCCAGGAAAGCCCTTGAGACTCATCTCCAATTAACTCCTAAGAATCTGGAAGTGGAGCTGTGGTTCAAGTGGTAAAGTGTTAGCCTTGAGCAAAAAAGCTCAGGGACAGTACCCAGGCCCTAAATTCAAGCCCAGCCAAACAAAACAAACAAAACAAAACAAACTCACTTCTCTTAAAAATAAACAAACCCTTCAAATTCAATAGAGTACCTAGTTCCATCAGATAGAATATTTTACATCATGTTTAATAGCATTTCATATCAAAAGCTTTGAATTTCAATCACCATCATCATCTCCAATATTTAGGGTGAACATATTTCCCTAGGACACTTTAAACTTTTTATCTCTGATAAAAAGAAATCTTGCACAAATTAAAAATGGACATTCCTTTAGGTTTCAGTAATTGTTAAAGAGTAATAATAATAATAATAATAAGCTGGGCACCAATGGCTCACGCCTGTAATCCTAGCTACTCAGAAAGCTGATATCTGAGGATAGCAGTTCAAAGCCAGCCTGGACAAGACAGTCCATGAGTCTCTTATCTCCAATAAACCACTCAGAAAACCAGAAGTGGTGCTGTGGCTCAAGTGGTAGAGTGCTAACCTTGAACTGAAAAGCTAAGGGATAGTGCCCAGGACCAGAGTTCAAGCCCCATGACCCACCAAAGAAATAATAATAATTGAAATATATAGGGTTTTTAATCTCTGGACTCCATAGGATTACTAATACTTTTGTTTTCCTAAATTTACTGAAAAGTAGGCAGTGTAATCCTGCAAACTCTTGTATGAGTTTGTCAGCCTGAATGGCTCACCCTGACTATCTTTAACACTTCTAGTGTGTTAAAGGCTGTTTTGTTTATACTCCAAAGCATAAAAAATAAAACTCTTAAATGTTGTGACTGTATAGGTAAAATATCTTTCCTATGCTTATTTAAAGAGAAAAATTTTAATTCTTCAGTGTCGATCATATATTTTTTTATTCGTATGACTATAACCAGAAGACCTCAGACAGTTCAGGTAGCAGTTGTTTAGGAATCATGTTTCAGCTTTATCTAAAGTTCTGGTAATACTCCTTTGTAAAAAAAAATGTTAAAATACAGGGTTTCTCAGAAACATTATATTTTATTTTTTAAATTTTATTTTATTGTAAAGATGCTGTACAGAGGGGTTGCAGTTACATGAGTAAGGCAATGAGTATGTTTCTTGTGGAGCATTGTTACCCCCTCCTTTGTTGTTCTCCCACTATCCCATGCCCCCCACCTCCTTCACTCCTCCCCTTCCCACTCCCCAAGTTGTAAAGTTCATTTCCAATATACTGTCTTGTGGGTATCATTGTTGCAATGGGTCATCCTGTGTCTATGTTTCAATGTTTTGTGATTCCCCTTCTCCTCCCCAAATTAGATAAATGTATAGAACAAAATATGGAACCAACCCAGATGCCCTCAGTATGAATGGATCAAAAATGTGTTTTACACACACACACACACACACACACACACACACACACACACACACACACACACACACACACACACACACATATATACATAATGGAATTCTATGCTTCCATCAGAAAGAATGACACTGTCCCATTTGTTAGGAAATGGGAAGACTTGGGGAAAATAATATTAAATGAAGTAAGTCAGACCAAAGAAATATAGGTCCCATGGTTTCCCTTGTTTTTTTTTTTTTTTTTAAATTAACACTTTCTAAAATTTTCCTGTTTCTTTTCATCTGTTTTATAACATCAAAAAAGAAAAAAGTTTCTAAAATTTCCTTTTATGCCTAGTTGCAAACATCCACTTTTTAATCCCATGTTAGCATTAGCACAACACCAGGGCATGATTCGATTACTGTGAGCCATTCATTCATTCATTCATTCATTCATTCATTCATTCATTCATTCATTCAACAAATGCTGACTGAATATTTAATAGGCCGACCTGTTTACTGAATGCCTGCAGTATCTCAGCTGCCATTCTAAATAGAGCAAGTTGACTTTTTTCCTGTGGCTTTTATTCTGCCTAAACAACCTGTAGCTTTTGTTTGTTTGTTTGTTGTTTGCCACTGGCTTCCATTTACCTAAATTGATGTAAACTGGTATTTAACATACATAAAACCATAGGAGACTATTCCCAATCTAGCAGAACAACAAGGTAGCCACAAAACAAATACTAATCTTTTTTTATCTGAACCACCAGTAAATGCTATGCTAGATAAATGTTCAGCTCTAGATAGCAAGAGGCAAGTTTTTAATTTTATTTTTAAAGTTGCTTATCTCCCTAGTATTTCCTCTAGTGCAATAATACATCTAACAGATTAACTGTACTTGTTTCAGTAAAAGGGAAAACTTCAGCAGATACCACTGAGAACAAGAATAGCTGGAGGTATTGTTATCTAATCTCCATTCTGTTAACTTTAGCACAGAGAACTGTACTGGGTAGGTGCGAAGGCACCTTGATAAGCTATAAAAAGTCAGCTCACTTTTAAAGCATCTGAGTGTGCACTTCTTAAACTTCTGCTTAAATATTTTGTGAAATATAGGCAAATGGTATAAAGTATTAAGATGTGGTACTGAAATACCCCATTGAGGCAGAGATAGCTGATTCTCATCAATAGGTGGAAGATGACTCTCCATACAGCCCAAAGCGTAAGCATGTTTCAACCAACAAGGATGCAGCCTCTGCAATGCACTTGCTTGCAAGACTCCTTGACCCTGAGAAGCGGCTATTCTCAGCTAGAAGCAGGCAGAGAGACTCCTTTGTAGAGGGGCATGAAATGAAGATTTATGCAAATTCATTTTCACCAATGAGGTCAGAATGTTTCACATAGTTGTATTTCTTTTGCTGTCTATTTAAAATTTATCTTTCTTTCTCTCAGTCCTTGCTTGTGCTCAGTGTATCCTCTGCTTTATTTCGTTGTAGCTCTTAGTGTAAAGGCTACTTTTCATAGGAGCTTGTCGGATCCTTAGAACTGAGACTCATAATTCTATTTTAGTCTCTAGGAGGATGCCAGATTGAGTAGGACATCAGGAGAATGGGTACCTGAGGAATTGATATTTCCCTTGCCCTCCACTTCAGTCATTCCAGAAAAAGGTCACGAGAAAAAGAAATCTGAAAATATTTATTTTGCACACTGGTTGGTAAGAAATCAGGTTCATAATATACCAAAAGCTTAGCTTAGGTTTTTTTTTTCAAGCAAGCAGGTTTTGTTTCTTAAACTTTTGTTTTTCAGTACTATACAGAGTTATATGCTTCTCAAGGGAAATGATAGAACTTCATTGTGATAAAGTACTGTTGACACTATGCCAACTATTGAGAAAGTATCTCTGAGGAAAGATAGAAGAACTAAATGTCTTAATAGCTAAAATAGATAAAAGTACACTAAAACCTGAAAACAATGGAATAGTATAAAATGACAGAAAATAAATTACAAGCTTCTTTCCTAACTTTTCCTAAATTTTAACATGGATAAAAAAGAAATTAGGAAATATGAGAATGTTATTAGGGGTCTTTTTGATGTGAACATTGTCTTTGTCTGGATTCTTGGTTAAATGAAAAAAAGCACAGGTTTCTGGATAGTTGCTCAAAAAATATTTTTAAGTTGTAATATTACACAAAAATGAACTGTGCAAATGTGGACAGGGATCGAAAGGTAAAACTGAGGAAAAGCACAAGAAAGGGTGACATTATCCAAGAGTTGTACTCATTACCTGACTTATGGAATTGTAAGTCTTCTGTAAAACACCTTAATGAAAACAATAAAATTGTATTAATTAAGATATGTAATGCTGGACCTCTGTATATTTGATCTTTATAGGAAGAAAGAAACCACTGCCCAGAATTTCTTGCCCAGAATTCCTACTTAGTGAACTAGTATATTTCTAGTTTGAAGATAATAAAATATTGTACTGTTCTGTGTAAACATGCTATGCTATAAAGGCTTAGATTCCCTGTCTTTCATTCCACTACTATAATAACTGAGCTTAAGACAAAATGAGAGTTATTCACCAATATTTAGAACTCACCATTATGGAAGCATTTCATATAGCGATATATATTTTTTTAAAGAAATGATATACACATACTTTGAAATCCTCAATATAATTCTTGGCAGTAAGTTCAAAATTCAGCAGGTAGATCTATAGTTAAGTCATTCCTTTAAACTTTTAGAAAATCATTGATTAAAAGTGCAACTCATTTCATTATTCTACCCAACATATTTATATATATTTTATAGCTTAAGAATATAATTTAAAATACAAAATGTTGAAATGGCACAGGAGTATTATGAAATTATGCACCCTCAAATCTAATTACGATATATGATTTGAGATAATTTATGAAGTATGGCTAACCTTTAAGATGAATTTCAACCTATGATGTCAGCTTTAACTATCATTTAATTATAGCATGTAATACATTAAAATTGACTGGACGATACCCAAAATAAACCTTTAATGGACAACATAACAATTAAGAACCACTTTTAATATTATTTTTGTAAGAAAATCTAATACTGAAATAGAATGTAAAACTATATAGAAATATAAATTTAAGTAATTATCTAAATTTTTTGCTATTTCATTCCAAACATCTAGATATTTTTGAAGTTCCTAATCTACATTGCTTTATTTGCCAAAACTTTACTACTTACAACTTTTGCTTTCAGCCTGGCTATCTATAGAAGAGAGACTATGTATGCAAGTCTGCTATATTCTTATTTTTGATGACAACATTGTAGCAATTTTTCCAGAAAAATGTTATTTAAAATTAGAGTATTTAAAAAGTAATAGTGCCATCTAATATCAAAAATGATGGAATTTATATAACCAAAACTATGTCTATATCAAGAGTGGTATACATTTTTTAATCCATGAGTTTAAGTTATAGAAAATACTTAGATAATTTGCGATTACCAGCAAACTTCCAGGATTATTTAGGACAATTAAAAGCAGTCCCACTAGTATTGACTTTATTTGATTATTTGCTCATGATAATTCACTGTTTTCTGAGTTCAGTATGAGCAACAATTGCATAAATATCTTATATTATAATCAGTTTAATCAATTAAACAGTAGTTTTAAACAGTTTTATATTACAGCAAATTCCAAACAGGAATATATATATTTCCCTTTAAAATTTTGTAATAGATAAAGAGAAAAATAGCATTACCTCGGTATTAAAACTTACAAGTTATTTTGTTTAGAACTTATAAGTTGTAAAATTCGCCCTCAGAAAATTTTGATCTAATACAGAACATTTATAGCCTTTATAAAATTATGATCTGGAAAGCATATTTTCGTATTAGAGAAGTTAAATCCTCCTTACTGGTTTTAGAAATGATTTGCATTTCTCTGACTAAAAAAAAAAAACAGACAAACTAGTATTAGGATTTCTGTTTTGAGGTCAAGTTTATAATAAGTAACAAATAAAAAAGTCCAAGTTTAGTAGTACCATGTCTGAACAGCCAGTTCTAGACACCGAACACAGTGCTTTAGAATCAGACATCAGTAAACCTGTGGGGTTCTGTGAGTAGAGGTAACTGCAGTATGGTGAAGTAGATCCAGAGACCTGAAACTCTGAAGTTGCTGAAGGTGGCAAGCAGTGGTCTGGAGAGACATACTAGCTGTGTTTTGAAGGATGCAGGCAAGGTGGTTGGCTGGTATTGCTGGGGCAGATTTAAAGGAAAAGTCTACATGGAAGGTATTAAACTTGGCGACACTGGATAGAATGTGTTTTGGAAATTACAAAATATATGATTTGCCAGCAAGAGAGTTTGAAAGTGGCAGAAAATGAAAGTCCCCAAGTAGAAGAAAATCCAGGTACAACGTCCTGAAGCATGAGAACTGTCCCTGAATTTGGTCTTCTGGGCTATTGAATGAAGAAGTGTGCATTTATATTGTGGTGACATGGACTTAGACTGCTCATCTTTCACAGCTAGCACCTAAAAGGTTAGTAATGTAGGAAAATACAGAGTGTGCATGAAGTTTGTATGTCAGTCTTCCTGTGGGCTTAAGTTTTCCTCCCATATAAAGCTATCCCAAAGGCGACAGCAGTCAGGTGTGACTTAAGGATTTTTACATCTTGTTCTTCTAACTGTTCCACAGACAAACTAAGAAACCTTTTCTTGCCCTGGGTCTTTTCATGGTGTTCAGTCTAAGGATATCTTTGGACTCACAAAGGGAATGAAATTGGTAAGAATTTTTCTACCCTTCATTCTACCCTTCATTTATTCCAATAGAATAACTTACTTGGTTGATATTTATTCAGAGAATTTGACTTGAAACTAAGTCTAGATTTTCTTGTAAAGTTAACTGTAAGTCAAGTACAATGTCATCACCTTACCATTTTTTCCCAAACCACGTTCCCACTTTCCCGTATTGAACACTTACACCTGATACTCTATGGTGAGAAACTGAGCCTGCATCTTTACCACTTGAATATTGATAATAGGAAAAAAAGTTTTGAATGAATTCTCCTCATAAATTCTCTACAAATATGCTGTTAAATCTCTACACCTGTGAAGCAGGGGATTAAGCACATACATATTGATGAAAACATTATACTTAAAATGCTAAGGAGATTCCTCATTCAAGCCATATTGGGGGAAAAGAGGTAGCAGATAAAAAATTATCTCTCAGTGAGCTCTTGATAATTGTTTAATTTAAATGTTATGGTAAAGTCTGCCTTTTGTTGACAGAGATTTTATTAAAATAATTACAACCCAGTACTTTTCATTAAAGATCTTGCACAGCATTTTTAACTATCTGACATTTTCTGGTAAACCAACAATAGAATTGACTTATGGAAAACTTGGTAATGTGTCTGGAACAGAATTTAATCATCACTTGGTCATTTCCTTACCAGCGACTTTGATTTGACTGACCAATTACAATTCACAGTAATAGCTTTGTTCCAGAGAGACTATAAATCAAGGAAATACTCACTGAGGGGCAATTGGTAGTGCAACTCAAACTTTGTGCTATCACATACAGTGACTGACAACAAACATACCCTGTAATCACTGGGGTGCATGTGTACGAGGTGCGTGGTGTTTGGGGTTTATGAAACCTATCTGCTTGTTAGAAAAATAGCACAATAAAGGACACTTTACCCCTATATACTAAGGCTGTGCTTGAGTTCAATGTGGAGACTTTACTTCCTTTCTTTCCCTGATTCTGAGCCTAGGAGCACAATGGAGGTGTTGTGCTCTGGGATAGCCTGGCATGTGTGATACTCAGAAAGGAGGTGTGAGCAGCTTCCAATACCTGCACTGTTTGCTCTAAAGCTGCCCCAAACTAAATCCAACAGTACACAGAGCTCCTCAGTCCAGAATAAGCAAGCGCAAAACCCACTAGCAAATTCTGACCTACATAAGGCAGGTTTCCTTAATTTAAAGGTGTACCTAGGTGTGTTAAGAGCCACACAAATCTTTTAAAAAGCCATGTCTCACAGTTAAAGCGTGGCTGCTGGCCTTTCCATGTAGTTTTCTTATGTGTCAAAGTGCAGGTCCTAAAAGAATCTATTGTTTGTAGGGCAAAAAAGGTTGTAGGCTATAAAGACTATTCAGAACGGCAAGCTATCATAGTTTTTAAATATTCATTTGAAACCCCATGGCCTAGCAACAGTGTTTTTATTTTCTTTCTCAGATATTTTCTAGAGCCTAAATTCACTGAAATAACTCGATGATTCTTACACTATTGTGTGTGTGTGTGTGTGTGTGTGTGTGTGTGTGTGTGTGTGTGAGTTTCCTGGGTAAATTCAGATCATATCAACAATCTGTATCTTTCAAGGTTAAGTTTTGCTCCAAGTTATTTTTAGGCTGTGCCTTCGAAAACGGAAAAAAGAAATACAAAGCTTACCTCTGTCAATCAAATGAAATGCCTGGAATCCCCTTTCTCTGCTTCGGCCTCAGCGTGCAAGCAGATGCTCTGGAGAAACAATCTGCTCTAACAGGAAGCAGGTAAACCCGGGAGCGTCCTCCCGCGTTACAGCCCAGTGCCCATCCGAGCACACACCTGCTCTTTCAGACCTGCCGGTCCTGCGCGACAGCCACGCACAAGACCTCTATTAGCAGAGGGCAACACCCTCCTTCTGGATCACTGGTTTTCAGAAGCAGCAGCTAGGGGACAGCGGAGATGATATTGTAGGGAAGGAAGGCTTGCCTTCCCCAGACAAAACCCTTTTCTGCTGCCTGATACAGCATTATCACCCTGCATTCCACTTTCTCCAATCAGCTAATTGCAGCAGCTTGTTGAAAGGGCTGCTTGCAGGCATGCGTGGCTGTAATCATTGTATGCTCTCATACCCATTGCTTTCCTCTACTCTGAATAGATTTTTTTTTAATGCTTCACCCAGGGCAAAGCTCAGCAGAAATATGCCACACTGTTTTCCATAAGTAAAATGGCTGGTCCTCTCAGCTCTGCTGCAGACAGCTCATTGGGTTCCACTGGCTTTTCGTAGCCATAGCAACAACCAACAGACAGACTTAGACCGCAAGCATGGCTGATCAAGTGCAGCCTGTGACACAGCTTGTTAATTTCTTTTCATCCAACTCATCATGTTAATTTTATTTTTTGAGAAGGGCAGTTTCTGTTATCTTTCTCAACGTGTCACCAATAAATGCCTGTGCTCTGATTCCCCTCCCCCCCCTCTCCTGAAGAACTTTTGTTATAGGAGCCAATGCCACATCAAGTCTAGGGAAGTGAAGCCACATTAGTGTCTATCAGGTTAATAATATGCAAATTACAGGAGAGACACTAATTGTAACCATTGTCAAAACAGACTCTACCTTCTAGTCATGGAAGGAACTCCACGGGAATAGGAAAATGGGGGAAGTTGTGCCTTTTGCTTTGAAGGGATAGTCTAGCCAATCACTGAAACAAAGCCCTCAGGATTGTTACTGAGGGTTCAAGCAATAAATGAATCAAATGCAATATTTTAATATGATTTTTGAAAATATCTATTTGGAGAACATGTTTATCTCACTATCTCATTAAAGTTTAAATAGATTTTTTTAAGTCCTCCTGTTTTTGTCATAGAAAATGATACTTTAACTCAATTATTTATTTTGAGTTGAAAAAGTACATAAACAATACAGAACAAATAAAAAATCCTTTGTCTTTAAACATGACCTCCAACGCAGAAATAGATGTATTCCTAAACTATTCACATCCCACTTTTCTTTTAAATCTCACCTTTGCAAGGATGCTTCCATGACTTGGTGCCATCAATAATTTAAAACTTCTGCAAACCCCTCAGCTCTTTCTTCTCCTTAGACACTGTCACCAGCAATATTCTAGCCAATATCTTTCCAAATCACTGTCCCATTTATTTTGTGTCTAGGAATCTGAGACAGTGTGTTAAAACTTTGGACTTGTAAGCATAGATGTTTGCTTTGCTAATAGTTATTGATTTATATTTTGTAACTACTATGTTTTCAGAACTAAGGTAACATTCCTTCTTCTGGTGATAATTCCCTAACCTTAATGTGCATAGAAATCCCTTGAGTTCTTTTTTTTTTTTTTTGTGCTAGTACTGGGGCTTAAACCCAGGTCTTCATGTTCTTCTTGGGCTTTTCTGCTCAGAGTTGGTAAGCTTGAGCCATTGAGCTATTGGACCATGCCTCTACCTCCAGGTTTTTTTTGTTGTTGTTGTTTTTGCTGGTTAATTGGGGATAGAGTCTTTTGGACTGGCCTCAGATTATGATCCTCAGATCTCAGTTTCCTGAGTAGCTAAAATAAACTACAGGCCTGAACCACCAGGCCTGGCACGCATCGGAATCCTTAGCTGTAAATTTGGGGGTTTCAACTCTCTTCCCTCTCTTTATATTTGATAGTTCTGAGCAGCTTGTGGGCAGACTTTGCCTGCTTGCTGGAGTCCTTTCTCACACCTCACCTGGTCTTAAGCCTGCTTGCCTTTTGTCATAGAAGCTGCCCTCCGGTAAGTCACTGAGGTTGCTCTTCCTGAAGGTGCCCCTGTCTAGTCTACCCTTTTCTTCTCAAAGTTCAGAATTTTGAGTTACAGAATCTTTGCTGTTTCCTTTGCTGTAGGTGTCTCTGCCTCCTGGGAGGAGGCACTTTTCAATTCCATTTCCAACTGTCTCCTATTGTATGTGTGGACAGTTTGCTCAAATAGCTTATTTGTGGCTCTTCAGGGGGAGTTTGCTGTGGCCACTGCTACTCTTCTGCTCTACTCTAAGCTACATCTACCATTACAAGTAGTTATCACGCCCTGTTCACTTACTAGCAGCTTTCATTTGATACCTGACTCCTCAACTCTCTGTCAACTGCCTGCAAGCCAATCTGGTCAATGTTTTCCATGCCTGGAGTATTCTTACTTCCTGTCTATTTTGAGGCAGAAACTTCTGTGCTGCCCAAACTTCAATCCTCCTGTTTCAGGTTCCTGAGTAGTTAGAACTAGAAGCATTTAACATGGCACCTTTAGGAATGACTGGATAGGGTGAAGTCAATGTTTTAACTTATTTTTTTTCAGTATCACCTATTAATTGATATTATTGCTTCAGGAAAGAAAAACTTAAAATGATTTTGATTAAATGTTTGCACAGAAAACACAAGTTCATCTTGTGTTTATGATAGCTTTTTTTTCTTCTTCATTATATGTCTGAAATTCTTCTTCTACAAACATCATTGCTTGATTGGTTTGATAGAAGAATCTGTGAAGGCATTTTTCCTTGGATTGCTAAGGGCCTTTTTCCTTTTATTTTACACCTTCTCAATCTAATACACCCTCAACTCCCCCTCCTCTGATGATAGAATTGAAAAGTTTTTAAGCTGCACAGGGATGGGAACTGGAAAGCTGGTTAGAATGGAAATTAATCCTTTTCCTCTCTGTGGCCCCAATGTATCCTCCTGACATCTGTATTTATCATCAAACAGTTGTCTCTAGGTTACCCCATTAGATTGGTTCCAGGACTTCCCACCCGGACACACATCCAGGATGCTCTAAACCTCAAGTACTCAAGCAAACTAGGCAGCATCTTTATGTGTACTTTAAATCATCTTTAGATGTGTCTTATGCTACCTAATTCAAAGTAAGTTAGATGTAAATGGTTAAATTGGACTCTTTAGAGAATAAAGATAAGAAAAGAAGCTGGCACATGTCTGGCACAGATGTACTTTTTGCTTTCAACTATTTTAGCAGTTGATTGAATCCAGAGATGATGATTTCCCTCACGCAGAGAGCAGTTGTGTGGAGCTATATACAGCATATGGGCCTTTCTATGCCCTCTGCTCTTCACCTTTCCCCAAGCTCCTTTCCCATGTCTCTGCGTCCCAGGGATCGTCCATGTGGCTCTGGCTCTCTACCACCTCCACCTCAAGTCGCTGACTGCTCTTCTTCTAAAAGTGTTCACTTAAGCAAGTTCCTAAATACAGACTTTCAGGAGACAAATATATTTGTTTCCAGCTCAACTTTCTGAGTCAGCACCTGTATACCTGTACTGTCTAGTCTTGGATCAGTCAGCTATGCCAGAAATGTTTGACATTGCTCAGTTTTTAAGTTTTATCAATGAAATGGCCATGAAGGGATTGCTTATTGTTGTTGTTGTTGTCTCTACTGATAAGATTGAACATCTCATTTTTTTTGTGGTCTTTGGGGATACTCTTCTGCCAATTTCCTGGTCATAGTTTTTTGCCTGTTTTTTTTTTTTTTTTGAAGTTTTGTCTTAATGCAGAATTTGAAGTCAAATGGTCATGGGAATATTTTCAAGTTATTATATGTCTAAACACTAAAAATTTTCTTAGATGGTTGAAAGGTAGTAATATATCCATTGAGATAGAATAGATGCCCTTTGATTCATCTACTAATTGTTTTGGTTCTTATGATGAAATAAAATGAAGAACATGGGTAGAAATCTCCATTTGGAAATTACTTTCAGTATGAAATCATGTACTACCACACCATAATAGTATTTTCTAAAATGAATACAATAATTCAGAAGACATTTTCAATATAATACTCTAATACTAGACTCTATCAATCATTGTAAGAGCTAAATTATATCACATACACAAATCTAGTGATGCATATCTACCTTAATATTTTCCTATCATTGAAGGAAGGCACAAATGTGCAAATATGAATTCCTGGTAAATGAAGGACATTTCCAGTTGTTTTTATTATTCAATAATATTCTACTATTTTGATGAAGGACATTTCCTGTTGTTTTTATTATTTAATAATATTCTACTATTTTGCTTTTCTATAACTTCGATTTTTATCTTCAAGATAAAAAGTTTTTGAGTGAAAAAAAATAATGTAGTATTTAGAAAAGGCACGCCTTTGAAGTTAGGGTTGCTTGGTG
Organism: Dipodomys merriami; assembly: GCF_024711535.1. Taxonomy (NCBI): domain Eukaryota; kingdom Metazoa; phylum Chordata; class Mammalia; order Rodentia; family Heteromyidae; genus Dipodomys; species Dipodomys merriami. Next base: position 21,810,351 of record NW_027202493.1, on the reverse strand, counting down.
GAGATAAAACTTTATCAAAATTGAAAGTAAAGAAATTGATCAATTATGGACCAAGGAGGATTTATTATTGTTACTATTGAGATTTGGTATAAATTACTGGAAATCTCTGCTGGAAATTTTGCACTGTTTTGAAAGAAGTTCACTTTTTTCCTACATTGACTGTTTCTTAGTATCCTGATCTAAAGCCATTTATCTTCAGGTTATCATGTTGTAATCTCTCTTCCTTCGATTTCTTCGTTGCTGTAAAAATCCAACAAGATCCATGTTGCTTAAATCAATGTATTCTTCAGATATAATTCTTTGAGAGCCTCCAAAGCTAGGTTCTTTCAGAAGATTCCACTGTCTGGTTTAATAAAGAAACCTGCATGTAACACTTAATATAGTAAATAAAAATTTGAGCATAATTTGTTTAAATGAGGTCATATAGACTTTTGATAAAGCTTAACGTTTCTAATTCTTAATAACAAATAGATTTGGCCAAAGTTTGTTCCAAAATCTTACATTTCTTTATTTTTTTTTTTTTTACCATAGCATGAATGCATGCTGGGAATTTGGAATTTGATGACATGTGTGATTGTCTAATGAGCAAAATGAAGTAGAATAATGGAAGGTCTCATAGAAACAAATTAGGTTGATTTCTAAAGTTCTAGCCACTGAGAAACCTACATTCAAAAGTTCACAGACCTACAGGCTGTTAATCACTTGTCTTCCCATCATCTCAGAAAGTCTGATCTTCATTGAGTGACCTTGATCTATCAGAGATACCCAGAACCCAAACAAGCCTAGTCCACTGAAGGCCTTATGAAATCTACTTGTGGAATAAATTGAAACTGAAAAATAAAAGATGACGGAAGAATAGAATCATAAACGACCATGGGCCAAATGATGAGCATGTACATGTTAGCAGTATAAAACTGTTGTTAAAAAAATAAAAAGATAAACGTATGAAATTGTAACACCTCTCTGTGTATCACCTTTTTTTTTTTTTTTTGGGTCTGGTCGTGGGGCCTGAACTCTGGGCCTGGGCGCTGTCCCTCAGCTCTTCAGCTCAAGGCTAGCGCTTGAGCCACAGTGCCACTTCCGGCTTTTTTCTTTTTCTTTCTTTCTTTCTTTTTTTTTTTTTTTTTTTGCTTATGTGGTACTGAGGAATCAAACCCAGGGCCTCAGGCATGCAAGGCAAGCGCTCTACCACTGAGCCACCTTCCCAGCCCCTGTGTATCACCTTTATAATACTGATAAAAAAGTTAAAAATAACAGACATAAAATTAAAATATATAAAGTAAGTACATAAAATATATAAAGTAAACTCCATGAACACAAATCTACAATATATGTGTTTCACAGAAGAGAATTCCACTAGTAGTTACCAGAAGCCTTGAAGGTTCTCTATCAGTTTTAGATTAAGAGAAATAAAGAAAATATGGAAAGAGGATTAGGTAAAAGGGTTAACACCTGGCCTAGGCTGGACAGCCTGCTTCTAACTGGTCAATAATAGCTGTGTTGATTTAAATATTCTAGGTATATCCAGTTCTTGCATTGCTAATGTCTATGATTGCAGTAGTTTAAAAGGCTACTTTGTCTTAAGCTATGTATTTATATGTGTCAGTACCAGCTCAGGGGAAAATTGTGGTGTTATCCAATAACAACAACAAAATCTAACCCACAATTAAGCCATCCACCCACCCACTACTAGACTGAGCATTTGCCCACAACCTTACTATGCTTTACCATGCCCAGCTACAGAGGAGGCACTGTCGCTGTGCCTGAATGCATAAGGCTGAGAAATTCTGGAAGCAACATAGCAAAGGCTGTCCCTGCCCTCAAGGAATCTGATTATGGTTTATGCCTTGTAATGATAAGCTTGAAAAAAATGACCTGAGAGGAGGAGGCTGGCTGCTATCAGTCTGGGAGAAGAAGGCACCCTGACCAAATTAACAGGGTGTAACTCCTGTGACCTCTTCCACTTCACATGGTGTTGTGTGGAAACAATGAGTCCTAGGGACTTGTGGGCAATATGCCATCATACCTGGTTAGACAGAAAAGGCTCTGGGTTCTGCCGTCACTGCAGTGTTGAATTAGTAACGAGGCCCATCAGCTTCAGCAAACAAAGCTTGGCAAGAAGCATTTAAAACAAATGCAGTTGGTTTCACCCAAGCCACTGAAGCAAACTGCAAGGTACAGGTGAAACTTGGCAGCGTTTACCAGAGCTGAAGAAGCAAATACCACAGCAAAGCTCTCAGCAGCCAAGGACGCAAGTCCCAGAAAAAGGAAAATAAGGTAGGTCCCATTTCACCCTTCAGAAACACTTCCTGCAAATACTCAGAGGGATACATTCATCACAGTAACACACAGGAGTGATTTACAACACGGCATGCACTACAGAATCCCTAGTCCAAAGAGAAAAGAAGTTGAAAATCACCTTGAAATAGAGTAGATGCTCAGTGAAAGGCCTGGCAGTGACAAAGTACCCTTTTTGAGAAAGTCAGTTCTGTTCTCTGGCAGATTATTGGACAAGAGCTTTCCTTTCGGAGGTTAAGACTGTCGAAAAAATGTGGCATATATACACAATGGAATTTTCCTCATCCATTACAAAGAATGATATTGTGCCATTGTGAAATAAAAAATTGAAAGACCTGGGAAATATTATATTAAGTGAAGCAAGTCAGACCTAGAGAGACAAAGAATGCATGTTTTCCCTTATATGTGGAAGCTGGATTTAGCTTATAAACTTACAAGTAAATACATTGGGTGATATGCAAGTGTATAAAAATGTATTAACTGAAATATGGTAGATTCAAGAGAGTACTCAGTCAGGCGTTAGTGGCTCATGCCTGTAAGCCTAGCAACTAAGGAGACTGAGATCTGAGAATCAAGGTTCAAAGCCAGTCCGGGCAAGAAAGTCCATGAGACTCTTATCTCCAATAAACCACCAGAAAACTGGAAGTGGCATTGTGGCTCAAGTGGTAGAGCGCTTGCCTTGAGCTGAAGAGCTGAGGGACAGCGCCCAGGCCCAGAGTTCAAGCCTCATGACCACCACCACCACCACCAACAACAACAACATAAGAATGTACTCAAATACTGTTAATTCTACATTTTGCTTTTTTTTCTTTTTTGCCCATCCTTGGGCTTGAACTCATGACCTGGACTCTATTCTGAGCCTCTTTGTGCTCAAGGCTAGTACTCTACCATTTCAGCTTCAGTGCCACTTCCAGTGGTTTCTGAGTAGTTTATTGGTGAAAAGAGTCTCACAGACTTTCCTGCCCAGGCTGGCTTCGAACCACCATCTTCAGGTCTCAGTCTCCTTGTAGTTAGGATTACAGGCATGAGCCACTGGCACCTGGCTTTCTTGCTTTGTTGGTGCCCTACTACTTGAGTCCTGTCTCCAACCGCTGCTTTTTGCTGGTTATGTTAGAGATGGTGTCTTATAGACTCTTCTGTCTGGGGTTGGTTTAGAGCTGTGATTTTCCAGATTTCAGCCTCCTGAGTAGCTGGCTTCATTGTGTGTTACTATTCCCTCTTCAATCATTTCTACAGGCTTTAGAAAAGAACAAAGATGCAACCATCCTTGCAGTTTCAAAAGATAGCTTTGGGATACATTTACTTCAGCAATATATTTTAATGGAGTCAGTCATGGGACTGTGCTCTAGTTATTTTTATTACTCATTATTATTATCAGACATTTGCTGAACATCTTCTCTATATAAGGTATTTATATTAGATGCCAAGAGAGGTTCAAACAAAATGGAGGACCCATAAATTATAAGACACATCAAGACAGAAAAGAGGTTGCAGAAGGAATTATAAGATAATGTACTTTTGTACATTGAAATCTTTATGAATACTTGTTGGAAGAGCTCTTTCATATGTGTTTTGGTTAAATTTCATTGTCTTTTTCTCTATACACAAGAGAAAAACATGAGTTATTTGCTAAGATGATCCAGGGGCTAGTTCACACATGGATTTCAACTCTAGAAAATGACTTACATACACACAGTCTTGGTATTTATGAATCTCTCCAAACAGTCCTGTGCTTTTCAAAATTTAATATGTGTTGGAACCACTAAAACAAATAAGCAAAAAAGAGGTCCAGTCTGTACTCCATGCTAACAAATCTAAGGTTCTGTATTCTTTGTTGTTATTCTATTCTATAATATTCCAAGATCCCCAAAGATTGGAGAACTGTCAGCACAGAAGCATTTAGGCAAGTGCCCTGCTTCTGTTTGTAATACTTTCCTTTCATTTGGCGAGTTTTCTTTGATGAACACGTGACACGTTTTTCATGACTGAGATTTCCTTGAGATATGTTTTATTTTCTGGCAAGTTGAATTGCAAATGGGGCAAATCTTAGCATTATTGAGATATGCCATTTTCTTTTGAGACTCAGAAAAGAAGGAGGCTGGGAATTTAAAAAGCTTTGCAAAGAGTACATTAGGAATAATGGCGATTATTCCTAATTAATTAGATTATGATCTATCACCATTAAGATTATGAATATGATGCTTTGCCCTATCTGTAGTTTAGAAGAATGTTACAAATTAGGGGACCTTGGATGATTTTCTTAACTTTCATGGTCATCATTTTTTTGCATTACAATGATTACAGTTATTGTGGTCCTTTCCTGGGGCTGGAAACGAAACATCACAGCTAGGTAGTTTAAGCAACAGAAGGTTTATGTCAGGGTTCTGAAGTTTGAAAATCTGACACCAAGATATCCATAGGCCAGGATCTTTCTGAGGGCTGGGAAAGGTAGGGTTTCTCTATCTAAGTCCTGGCTGTCCTAAGCAAACCTCAAGGGTCCTTGAATTGTGACAGGGTAACTCCAGACTCTACCACCACCTTCTAGAAATACCTTCTCCGTGTCTGCCTGTGTGCAAATGTCTCTTTCCTTTAAAAACATGACTCAGTCAAATCTGACTTCATTCAGTCATCACCTCTAGAAAGACCCTATTTCCAAATCAGGCCACTTCACAATTTCTAGAGGGTAAGACTGGCATATGTCCTTTGGTGAATAAAACTCAGCACATAAAAGTGCAGCAATCTATATCTACCTACCTACCTATCTCTATCTATCTATCTATCTATCTATCTATCTATCTATCTATCTATCTATCTATCTATCTATCTATCTATCTATCTATCTCTTTTTGAGGAAAAAGCTGTTTGCTCTTTTCTAGTTAATCCTACAAAGAACTAAGTCATAGACAGCTTAATCAAGTGGAATTTAAAAAAAAGTACTTCCAGGGCTCTGGTGTAAGTATCATATTCTACTTAGCTGTTCTTCTCTTTCTATATTGAATTGGTCAGAGGAACCCTTACTGTTCTATCACCATAAAATTGAAGGAACTGCAATTAAAAGCAATATATCCAATAGGTTGAAAAGATCATACCGAATATTTTTTTCTAATTGTGGAATTTTCCAAATCAAAAAGAGGACTCTTCCAAAGGAACATCTCCAAATCCAAATTCCCAAGACAAAGTGTGTGTGTGTGTGTGTGTGTGTGTGTGTGTGTGTGTGTGTGTGTGTGTGTGTGTGGGTGTGTGTGTGTGTGCCCACTGGGGAGCAAGCAGCTCAGTGCCTGGGCGTGGTTTCTGAGATCAATGGGTTGCGGGATTAGTCTGCAGCCAGCACTTTCTGAAATACGTAAGATTTTGCTGTATCTCCACATGCAGACATGGCTTTCCAATTCAAACTCTCCAAGACCTTCCACCATCCTCTGGTGGTGGGGCATGTCCTCTTAGAAGCTTTAATTTACCCCCAGAAATCCAAAGTAATTCTTGTAGCTTTCAAAAGCCTTACATCTCCAGGTTATTAGATACTTAGAGAACATCTTCTGAAAAAAATCTTTTGATCATTTTGCTCTGCTTTTTAAAAGAATATATTACACAATATTCCAATGCTTAGTGTAATAAATAAGTCAGCATAATTTATTTAGCAAATTACTATGTGCCAGGTAGGCTAGAGGTTTTATAAATATTAAATCTGTTCTTTACAGAAAATCTGCCAAGAAGGAATTATGTTTATTTGACAGATGAGAAATTAGGCTTACAAAATTACAACTTGGAAAGTTAGAGAATTGCACAATCTTCATACTACCCAAAGTTACTTATTTAAATACACTTCTAATTCATTCCTGTTCATTCTGTTTGGATCACATTTCTGAAAGTCAGCCATAAAGTGATGATGTTTTCCATGTCCTTTTGATTTTTTTCCCTTAAATCATTATGATCTTACTTATGACCATTTCTGTAATGTAGAAGAAAGGTATTCCATTTTCCATTGATATAAGGCACTATACACAGGACTGCTAGGGCTCAGGATACGGTAGGCCATGATTGGCATGTTGCATGCTAAATACTTTGAACTGAGGAATATGAAAAGGTCTTAGAACCAACTTGTTTCTGACCCTGTCTCTCCTTGACTGCTCCTTCTCTTTCTCCCTAAGCGCCAGTCAACTGGTTCTGAATTCTTCCCTGAGGCCAGGCCAGAGACTCTAGAAAATCTCTTTACAAAGGAATCTACAAAACCAAGCTAGATCATGCTCTCTCTTTTCCCTTCTCCCTAAAAGACCCTCATTCTACAAAGGGGCCTTACCAGGAAGCGACAGCACTGCAGGAGGAGGCTGTGAATAATCTCAGCCTTGTTGGGTTTCCCCATAGTCTATGACATTATGTGACACAGTTTCTTGTCCAATCACAGGTCTGCACACCTGCATATATCTCATTGAATGTAAACACCAATGTAGTGATTTTCCCTGGGTTTGTGAATCTTCATTTCTTGAAGGCTTCCATGTCACATGAAATGGTTAACTAGATTTGCTATCTTTTCTCCCATTACTTTATTTTTCCTATAAAACTGTCTGCTGTGACCCTTAGATTAGGTGAAGAATCATGTCACACCTTTGCCTTCCCAACAAATGGGAGAAAGCATCATTACAGCTTGGATTTCTTGTTAGCACCAACTATCTCTAAATTGCTAAGTTGCTTTTAAGGTGAAGTTTGTTTCTAGCTGTTCTTCATGCTGAACTTAAATCAGTTGTGAAGAAAATAAGAACCATTTTGATTTCCCCTCAGTTGCAACAACCAATCTGACCTGTTCAAGTTTTTTCCTCTGCCATAGAATATCTTCACCTAATCTTTCACAAAGTCAAACAGCTCAAGTCACCACAAGAAAGTCTTTCTGTGGTTAAACAAGCTGGCCTGCAATCCATAAAAGTACCCAGACTAACAAGCCAAACAAGCACTGTATTCAAGGAAAATCTAGGTGGGAAGCAATATTTTAGTCAGCTGTATTTTAATCAGATATCTCATCGTATGTGGACTCAGAACTCTTTTGAATTCATTTTGCCACATCAAAGTGGACAGAGTGTAAGAAACCTTTTTCAGTGTTCATGTGAACTGTAGAACTATGGGGATTTTCTCTCAAGGTTTTCTTTGTAGTGAGAACTTGGTGGCAATTTTTTTTTTCCTACAGTGTCTCATTAAGAGCACTTATCTGGCTGAAATGTGTGTACTCACTGACCGTGAATACCTGTTCTTCAGGTTACTCTGGTCTAACACAAACACAAACCCAGAAGTACAGCCCAGAAGGCCACAGAAATCTTTTTCAAGCTTTCTTTCTTTTTTCTTTTTTTGGTCAGTTGTAGGGCTTGAACTCAGGACCTGGGCATTGTCCCTGAGCTAGCACTCTACCACTTGAGCCACAGTGCCACTTCTGGTTTTTTAGTGGTTAATTGCACAGGGACTTTTCTGCTCAAGCTGGCTTTGAACCACACGCCTCAGATCTCAGTCTCCTGAGTAGCTAGGATTACAAATGTGAGCTACTGGTGTCTGGCTTCAAACTTCCTTTTCCCCTTCCCTTCCCTTCCCTTCTCTTCCCTTCCCTTCCCTTCCCTTCCCTTCCCTTCCCTTCCCTTCCCTTCCCTCCCCTCCCCTCCCCTCCCCTCCCCTCCCCTCCCCTCCCCTCCCCTCCCCTCCCCTCCCATTCCTTTCCCTCCCCTTTCCTCCCCTCTCTCTCTCCCTTCCTTCCTTCTTTTTTTGGGGGGGGTTGTCAGTCATGGAGCTTGAACTCTGGCCCTGGGCACTGTCCCTCAGCTCTTCAGCTCAAGGCCAGTGCTCTACCACTTGAGCCACAGTACCACTTCTAGTTTTCTGTTTGTTTATTAGAGATAAGAGTCTCATGGACTTTCTGCCTGGGCTGCTTTGAATCACAATCCTCAGATCTCAGCTTCCTGAGTAGCTAGGATTACAGGTGTGAGCCACCGGCACCTGGCTAAGCTTTCTTTTTAATATTATTTTTCTCTTTGTCTTGTAGGTTGCCTATGTATAAGCCATCATACTTCTTGAACAACACAGCTACTCATATAATCTAGTGAAATGAATTTATGGAAAGAAATAATTCAAAATAGTAAACATTATGATTGTGAATAAAATATGATTATGAATATGAGTAAAATTATCAGGTAAAATAATGTTAAGATGGGAAACAAGATAGGACTTACTGAAAGCAGCCTTGTGGAGCCTGGGGTTAGCTCAGTGTTTCTGAAAAGGAAATGTGAGATAGTGGAATATTCACTGAAATTGCCATTAGCATCGTCTGGGCCTTGGGATAGACTTCAATGAGCTTAAGAGGACATAATGTCCTCATTTCATTTCTTTTCCATAACATAACATAAAAAGAAAGAATCCTCCTGATTGCTGGCACCAGATTATAGTTAAACCTCAAAAGCATCGTGACAAGGCACGAAACTATGACCTACTACCCAATCATGGCAAAATAAAATTCCTAAGTAGCCCAAGAAGCAGACTTTGTACACCGATTCCCCATCAGTAGCTTTCATCTCCACATTCATTACCCTCAGCTTCCATCTCATTCATTATGATAGATTCTCAAGAGGGGGCAGGACTTTGAAGGTCAGTTGATTCAAATGCTACCATTCCGGTTGAACTTCCTGTACAACACTGTTAATCTAGCCCCTACTAGATAGACCAGCACCAGTGGTGAAGAGGTACCATATTCCCAGCCAGCTTATTTTATTGTCAGGGATTTCTTCATAAGTGACTAGAATCCTCTTCCCAGTGGGCCTCTTCCTCTCCCTCTCCCCTCTCCCATCTTTTTCCTCTCCTCCTCCACCACTGTGCTATGTACAACACATAGCACATAGCACACTGTCTACAGGCATACAACTCAGAGTTTTGAACTGTGCCTTGTTTTGAAACAAGCTCAGTTCCCAAAAGTTGTCCTTGAATTCATAATACTTTCAAAACAAATTATTGGCTTTGACCCTGTAAATATCTGAATTTTCCTTTTTAACTGTGATGTCTCTACTCCAAGTTTTTTTTTGTAACCTAAGTAAAGAAGAATAAGACAACCTTCTTCCTTCTTGTGCCAGATGGTTTAGTATTAAAATACTGTCCTCTAATCTCCATGTGTAAATGGTGTTATACGGTTGGCAAATCAAGCATTAGTTTTAAGCCATGTTTCCTCTAATCTTGTACTAAGGAAGCAGGCTGGCTTTGAATGCTAGTACAGTCCCCATAGATTCATGTAAAGTTCAACTTTGTCTCCTTCCAACTATTGAGATCTTGGTTGATACTTTCTTTAAGGATTTTTATCCCTTTCTTGATACCTACTAGACAGCCAAGTACACAAAAAAATATGACTTAGACGAATTAAATGAAGCAGATTGAACATCCCACTTACCAAAAGATAGGGAAAGCAACATTTCTTTCTTTAAGCTTTGCTCTCAATTTCTGTCATATAGTCTTTATTTATAAATTGTGAACACCTACTCTAAACTCACCCACTGGAGTAAAACAGCAATGAAAAAATTATTCATAAGGATTGTCATAAGGTATTTCTCATTAATTATTGACTCCAGTCATCTGGCCCATATGATCCATGGTTGTTAATTTTCCCACCCAACTTTTTGAGCAGTACCACAGATCAAAACAGTTCAATTTTCAAATTTAAATCTTCACTTGAAATGATGTTTCTGAACTGGACTGAAGAAGAACCTGGGATGTATAATTAACATTCCTTCACACTCTACCTTTTAATTCAAAGTGATTTTCCACTATAATTTTCCAAGTGTTCCAATGTCTCTGCATGATATAATTTTAAGAGGCACAAAATTGCATGTCATTTGATTATACATTTATACTGGCAATTTTTCCAAGTCAGCTAGGCAATAGTGGTTCACACCTGTCATCCTAGCTACTCAGGAAGCTAAAATCTAGAGGATTTTGGTTCAAGGACAATTCTGGACAGAAAAGTTCACTAGATTCCATTTCCAAAATAACCAACAAAAAGCAGGGTTAGAGGTGTGGCTCAAGTGGTAGAATGCCAGTCTAGCAAGTGTGAGTTCCAAACCCACTGAACACACACACACACACACACACACACACACACACACACACACACACACACACACACACAGAGTATTGTTTTTGTTTCTTCATATAGTTTTTTTTTTGTAAATTCCTTTATTCCTAATGACTGGCATTAACCCAGGTGCAGCACAATGAAGATGCATTATGGTTGGCTATTAGATTTTCTTGAGCAATAGTTAATAAAGTGAGCCATTGAGCTACTGAGAGTTTCCCAATAGAGGAATATGTAGGATTTCCAAATAGAAATAGGAAACCTAGAAGACATGTGTGGTGCTATGGGGTAATAAAAGTGATTTTGCTTAATGGCAAACAGAAAGCAGTTATGGGAGTCAGCAGGTGTACAAACACCATCATAAACACTGAAGCAATAGGAGCATTGTATCTGGTGTTCAGGAAAAGGTATCCTTTTGATCTGTGAGGTGCAACATGGTCCTGGCTTCTTAGGTGAAAGTAAAAGCTGACACCCATGGATAATGATGAATGTTTACTGATGGAGCCTTGTGGTGTGATGTCTTCTGTTTGGGAGGTAAAACTTGGCAGATCTTAGCTAGCAGCTGTTTGTTGAAATTACCTGGTTAATTATTTACCTTTCTCACCATTCAGCTCAAATTCTTTTCTTATCAAATTGTGCTTTCTGAACCCAAAAACAAACAACCCTCCTGGGGCAGTTAGTAATCTCTTTAAGGTGGGTCTCTGTGACTTAGATGAACATGTTCTTATTTTCCACATGGTAGCTTGTGTTCCCAATAATAGGGCAGTGTACAGGAGAGGGCTGAGGCTCATTTATGTTGCTGTTGCTGCTGCTGCTGCTGGTGTGTGTGTGTGTGTGTGTGTGTGTGTGTGTGTGCTTGTGTGTGTGTGTGTGTGTGTGTGTGCTTGTGTGTGTGTGTGTGTGTGTGTGTGTGTGTGTGTGATTTGCTTTAAGCTTGCCCTTCAGATCTTTCCTTAATATTGGAGCTACTCTGATTTTTTTGTTCCCAGGGTCTTTTGGATTTCAGTAGAGGACGAACCTCCCCTCCTGGCCACATACATACTTTTGTTCCCAAGGTGTTCTGCTGTTTAAATTTTTGATCATGTACTCTGAAATGGACCTAATGGAATCATCTAGAACTGGGATGATTTAATAATTAAAAATAATCAGACAGCAAAGTTGTTATTTCAGACTTTCTTCTTTTCTCCAAGACTCCTACAGAAGCAGATTGCTTTGGCCAAATGTAGCAGAAGAAGAGAAGGGTAGGTGGGGTGGGTTCTGTTAAACAGATGCTCTGTTTTCTGCACAAACTTTCAGTCTAAATTTCAAGCTCATTTCTAGAAGCAGCTATCCTGAGCTTTGATTTTGGAAGTCATTTACCCCTTCTTTTTTATTTTGGTTGGTTGTGGGTCTTGAACTCTGAGCCTGGGTGCTGTCCTTCAGCTCTTCAGCTCAAGGCTAGTGCTCTACCACTTGAGCCACAGCATCACTTCCAGTTTTCTGGTGGTTAATTGGACTTAAGAGTCTCACGGACACTCTTGCCTGGGCTGGCTTTGAACCACAATCTTCAGATCTCATCTTCCTGAGTAGCTAGGATTACAGGCACGAGCCACTGAGCCCTGCCATTTACCCCTTGTTATAGTATGTCATACTTCACCTTTTGTCTTTGCACTAAAAGTCTTATGTGGTTCTATCTTTTATCAGGATACTTCAAATACTTTTTAGAAACAAGATGTCAGAAATAAATGATGAAGATAAAAAATGTGTGAAGTTCAAATGGGTTAAACAACTTGGGTGATACCACGAATTGGGTTAAACTTTTGCTTTTTGTACATAGGTCAAAATAATTTCTATCAGTTAGTATTAGTCATTTTATATGTAGATGTTCCCTTATCTGTTATCTTTTCTGAGCAGACAGTGAGCTTTAAAAAACAGCTAGCATATTCTAAACCTTGTCTGAAAACTACTTCATGTAGACAACCTTTCCTAATAACCATTATTTATATCTGAAAATACTGTATAATTTCTTAATTTCAAGATAGTTTGTTTAAGTACCTCAGAGCTGACCTGGCCTTAAAACAGTCAGCAACCCTGATCTACTCTAATGAAATTATTATGAAATCACATTCATCAGCCTTATCTCTCTTTAGTTTGGTTGCTTAAAGATAAAACAAATTCTGCACTTTGAAATAAGATCTTGATATTCAGTGAATGAAAGAAGAATTTGGTCATCAAACAATTGGTTTGGCCATCTCGTCTCAATTTGCTTGGATTATTGTAAATTAATGCATAATTTTGTGAATAGTTGGTTCGAAAGATTTATCCCTTGATCATAGTTTCTTATGTCTTGATGTGATCTTAACCCCAAACTTAAAAGTAGTCTAATTTGTCTAGGTGTGGCTTTTGTGCTTGAAGATTTGCTTAAAAACTTATAATTAGTCACATTTGTCCAGCTGTGGCTTTCGTGTTCAAAGATTTGCTTAACAACATTATTGGATATGAGCATCTTTGAAACCTTTCTACGAATAATTCTTCTCTATAAAGGATTTTGAGAAAATCTAAATCCACTAACAAAAGTTAAGAGGGAAACCATTTTTGAACAAATAATCATTAGTCTAAATTCAGCTGTTATGCTAAGGTTTGATTTTTAAAAAGCTTATTCTTACTGCTTTGATAGAACACTTCTACTAAAAGAGTTTAACAGACTTGCTATTTCTAAACTGTAGTTTGGGTAAAGTAATGTGTAAAAAGCACTAGTAATCAGAGTTGGAACATTTTATGGTTCTCCATGTTGTCCCATGTGATTTTAGGATGATGAATTCCAAAGAACAAAGGGTGAGTTATCCAGGGAAAGTGAACTCACAGTTTTATCTTTATCACCCGGTCTGACTATAACTACCAGTGCACATCATGTCCAAGTAATGTGAACATGTCTGGTTGGCACAGCTACAAGAGTGGGCTGATAAGTAACTCATCAGCATATCCACCACATTCTTTTCCTGGGGAGGTCAGTGTCCCTTTTCTTCTTGAAAGTCCAACAAAGCTGCAACATTCCAGAAACTGGCTCTTCAAATTAATTTAATGGCCTCCTGCATGCAGCTCCTGAGATTATTGCCTTGTAATACTGTTGGTTCTGTGCTTTTAAGTTTGCCTAATTAAACCCTTTCAAATGTAAAGAGTTAAGCAATTAGTGCTACTAAACCATGCAATTAATATATACCTTTAGCATAGTTTTAAAATCGAATGGCTTGGTAAAGGAATAGTTGAGGCCATAGTTTGTTTCTGTAAATGGCATACCAATGGATAATCAAGTTTTATAAAATTCTATAAGGTTGGATTATTATCTTACTTTTTCATATGCAAAATGAGAATTTTAGCATCTAATTCATGTTTTTTTGGTAGAGATTTACACAAGACACTTAATTCAATTCACATTTCATGTTAATGTTTAACACAATTAATATTTAAAAACCAAAAACCAAAAAAGGCAAGGGATGTAGTTCAAATGATAGTGTTTGTTACATGTGTATATATTCAGACATATAAATGTATATATGTGTATCTATACAGATCTGTCCAAATATTCATATATATACACCATATATGCATACACATAAATCTAAGTATGCTTGCTCATTCCAAATATGCCCCAGAAAATTAAGTTTGCATAGGCTTTTGAGAGTCTATTGGTAATTGTTTTCTTAGAGAAATATGGGCCTAAATACAAATGGAAAACCAAAGTACTGTAATGACATTTGGTCCCAGAAAGCACTGGAACTGTACTAATGAATGAGAACTTGGAATATAATTTTGAAACTGTTGAAGTAATCTTTTTCATATTTTAGAAACAGGAACGTTCCTGACTTTTGGAACTCTTCTATTATGTATTGTTTGGGGGCACTTAAGGAATCCGAGACAAAAAGTTTGATAAAAGAAAAATTCCTCATATAATCCTTAATCAAACATACCTAGGCTGGAAGATGATGAGTGTTTATTCCCTGGCTGGAGTGGCTTTCATTCTAATTAAACAGGTAGATTATTTATGTTCAGACTTATGAACAAATTCCTACTATATGTAATGGTTAAAATTCTTGCAGTCAGACTGTTCCATACAAATATAAATCTTGGAGTCATGTTGAAATAATTCTTCTGAAAAGCCTATAAATCTTCAGGAAGTTAATTAGCATAGAGCATTAAAATACAAAATCTTAAATATGAAGCGATCTAAAGAGATAAGCGATTTGAGTTATTTGAAGATTATGCACATGGATCCCTCAGAGGTCAAATTTCCTTAATAACTTTTTAAAAATGTTTTGAGAAAAGGAAGAGTTCTGGGTTCTTTTGTGCTGTTATTTGGGCAGGTCACCTAACCTCTTCCATCTGAGGTTATATTATTGTGCTTTATTGAAGATGGTCTCTAATAGCTACCTATCTATCCATACCTACAAGCCTGGATACTTAGTCAGCTCACAGATGAGAACCTAGAAGCATGAGGAGAATTAACACTACTCAACAAGTGAGAGAAAGAGAGAGAGAGAGGAGACATAAGACAGCCTTCCACCTGGCTTCACTTCTAGATGATCTGACAATCACCATATTTTCTTATGAATCAATAAGTCTGTGACCTATTACCTTGAATTTCCTTTTCTTCTTTCCCTACCTCACTTTCAACTATCTCCGACTTCTGCCTGCTGGTATTGCACATCTCTGTCTCCTCCATAAAAGGCCTGTAAGCCTTTTTAGGCTATCTATTTTAGGAAAACTGGGAAAGACCCAGAAAGAGCAATTTTCACTGTCCCCATTTTCATATAAAACCTTCAAAGTCCAATAGCTCTCTAAGAGGGCTGGAATCCAGGAGATATCTTACATAGCAGGTAGCCACGACAAGGTATTGATGGCATTTATTTGCATGACATTTACTTCCTGTTCCAACAACTTACCACCATGTTCCACAATGATATGTCAACTGGGCATCACTGTGTCAATCTGCCTTTGAGGCACTCCATCTTCAAGGTCTTCATGCTGTATGATGTCATTTTTCAGGGTAGGGGAAAACATTCCACCTGCTTATACTACAGTGTCTTTAGAGAGATCCAGTAAGAGTGGGACTCAAAGCCCACTATGAAGAAAGAATCTGAAAACTTTCTCAGGAAGGAGTAGAATCAGAAGACCAATGTAAATGGCAAAACACCAAACACCCACGCTAACTCAGCCCCAACCCTCTGATTCAATCTGCTGCTGCTTCCAAGCAGAGAAAGTGGACATTTAGAAGATGAATAAGATGCTACGCATTTCCAAAATGAGTCTTTAGACCAGAGGAACCAAAACCGATTTTTGGAGATAGCTTTCTGATACCTGAGGCGATTTTACCCAAGATTCATGCCTTTAATGAAGTTCTGGAGAGAATGGCACTCGCTCCAGGGGCCTAGCACAGCTGGGAGGCTTGGAAGGGACTTTCTCTAACACATTTATTACATCTATGTATCCTGCAGTTGTCTTTTCAAGAAGCAGCTGTGGAGCACTGAGGTCCTCAGCGGAGAGGCATGGGAGACAGGAAACTAATGGAGCTTCTTTCCAAGTGTTTGAGGGCCTGTAATCTTTTCCCAGTGCTAGAAGTTATTTGGGGATGAATGGGATTGTCTTCTGAGTCCTATTCAACAGAAAAGGCATAAATAACACTCTGAAGTACAAATGAAAAGCCATTCACCCATAAGAGTAAAAGTCGGTTTGTACAAATTTAAATATTGGATGTTTTGGATCTGAATGAGGTGGGAAAAGAGATCTTCAGGTACTGCTTAAGATAAATAGATATTTAATGTGTTCAAAGAGAGATCTTCAGAGGGACAGTCTCAAACATGGGGGTACTGGAACCAGAAGTGAATGGAGAAATGTCAACTGAGCAGAGTGGAGAAATGTGTTTATTAAGATGGAAATTAGGACGTTGGTGGCTCACACCTGTAATCCTAGGAACTTAGGAGGATGAGATCTGAGGATCCCAATTCAAATTCAGCCCAGGTAGGAAAGTCCCTAAGATTCTTATCTCCAATTAATCACCAGAAAACCAGAAGTGGAACTGTGGCTCAAAGTAGTAGACACTAACCTTGAGTGCACAAGCACAGGAACAGAGCCCGGGGCCCTGAGTTCAAGTCCCACAACTGGCCAAAAAGTTACTTGGAAGTTACTTGTTGCTTAGCCTACATTATTTCTTATAAGATTGTGAAGTCTTGAACGCCTACTTATTTGCAGACCAGAACATCTTTCATTCATGCTAGACAGAGTCTTGCTGCATTTTGGTATGCTTTTTTCATAAGCATTTCTCCTCCATTCCAGTCCTCTTTTCTTATCAACTCTGACTAGGCAGGAGAAAAGAACATGTATTACTCTTGGAAAAAAAATTAAAGGTGTCTCTTAAAAGTATGGGGGCTGGGAAGTTGGCTCAGTAGTAGAGCGCTTGTCTTGCATGCCTGAGGCCCTGGGTTCGATTCCTCAGCACCACATAAGCAAAAAGAAAAAACCCGGAAGTGGCGCTGTGACTCAACTGGTGGAGCACTAGCCTTGAGCTGAAGAGCTGAGGGACAACGCCCAGGCCCAGAGTTCAGGCCCCACGACTGGACCCCCCCCCCCAAAAGTATGATGTACTGCTCATATTTAATGCACAACCTCATTTGTTTTTCTGGAAATTTCTCCTTTTCTTTGCTTGTGGTATATACCCATAATCCCTGCTACAGCTACTTGGAGGCAGAGATCAGAACTTGAACTTTGTAGGTAAGGAAAGGTATCTGAAGGCTCTGGAACTGGGGGATAACAGAGTTGTATTTTAGTCAGTTTATTTTAAAAAACAAAGTTAAAAAAAGGATTCCCTACTTAGGTTACTGCCAAAGATAATGAGGGCGTGAATGGAAATGGTGACAGGAGGGATTAGTGGACTGAAGACATTGGAGACATTTCAGGGAAAAGTGGGGAGCAAGTCTGTATTGCATTTGGTCGTAGACTGGAGATATATGTGTTCATGGGCTGAATTCTTAAGGCTTCAATACCTTTCTTCCTTCCAAATCAGAATATGAGAATAGAGTAAAAATATCCCACATCTTCAACAAAGTGCCAGTGTAATTCAGTGAAGAAATGTCAGCCTTTTGAACAAATGATCCTGGTGTCATGCATGTGGAAATGAACTTTGTTAAGTATCTTTGACCATGGTGGGAGGAACAGCTAGTATTGCTATGGTTTCCTTTAGAGATGATCAAACGTTTTCAAACTAGATAATGGTGGTGGTTGCACACTATGAAAGTAGCAGGTGTCACAGAATTGTATACCTTAAAATGATAAAAGTTATAACATGTATTTTGATGCAATAAAAATTAGCAAATTTATAAAAGAAAACCAAGAAGAAAAATCTTAGAAACCTGGGGTTAATACAAATTTATATAGTATGTGAATTACATAGACCGTGACAGGAAAAAAATAAAACTTGGAAACTTGAAAACCACTGTGATTTGTAGTGCAAAGAAAAATCAAAGAAAAGCCATAGACTGAGAGAAAATACCTATAAAATATGTACCTGATAACAGGGTCATATCTAGAATATGTAAAAAATTATAACTCAATAATAACAATACAATAAACTATAATTCTTAAAGCCTAAATTTTGAACTGATATGTCACCAACATGGAGATTCAGATGACGAATAAGGACATGATGTGTTTTCAGTGCCACCTGTAATTACGGAAATGCAAATGCAAACCACAATGAGATATCCCACTGCTCGGTATCTATTTAAGAGAACTATGTACATTCACCTGTAAGTGAATGTTTATAGAGGTTTTATTCTGAATCATTTTAATCCTGAAACACAAGCATCTATCAATTAGAGAAGGGTAAATAAACATGATACACTTATACAATAGGATCTTAGCAACAAAAAGACACACACACATACATGCACACACACATGCATGTGTGCACACACCCACGCACACACACACTCACACATACCCTACTGATATATGCAACAACATGGATGAATGTTAAGTGCATTGCGCTGGTGAAAAAAGCCAGACACAAAAAGTCAATAGTGCATGTTCCACTAGTAATGACATTCTGGAAAAGACTATTGGGACAGAAACCAGATCCAGGGCTTCCAGAGGCAGGAGCAACAAAGGAAACTGACTATAAATGGACAGCACCACCCTTTTTGGAATGATGGAAATTTTCTATATCTTAATGTGTTGGAAATTCCATCATCTCATGTAATTCAATATTCACATGGGTGTATACCTTACAAGGGTAAATTTTACTTTGCATAATTTATACACTCATATGCCTAATTTAAAATTTAAACTGAGGGCTGGGAAGGTGGCTCTGTGGTAGAGTGCTTGCTTGCCTTGCATGCCTGAGGCCCTGGGTTCTATTTCTCAGCACCACATAAGCAAAAAGAAAAAAAGCTGGAAGTGGCGCTGTGTCTCAAGTGGTAGAGCCTTGAGCTGAAGAGCTGAGGGACAGCGCCCAGGCCCAGAGTTCAGGCCCCACAACTGGACCGCCCCCCCCCTCCAAAAAAAAAAAAAGTGAAACTGAGAATATCAACTAGTCCAGGCAAATGAGAAGGCAGTGGCAGTTCTGTGGAGAGCAGTTTCCTGGGAAAGCCTGAAGCAAGGTTGAGATCACAGTGTACATTGACTCAGTGAAGTAGAAAGCAAGACAGAGAATAGGATGAGCTGGCCTCTTCTGGGTCTATCAACCAAGTTTAACTACCATGTGTCTTCTCCTCTAGGCTTGCAATTCAAACTTAGGAAAGTTGGGAATAAGGTGGTGCAAGAGACAGGAAATGGGGACCAATGATTCAGAATCTCCAAGGGCATTATGCTTGATGATTTCTTATGTTTGATACTGGATTTGAAGATAAAACCTTATAAGTCAAATAAATAAATGTCAATAAAATAAAACAATTATTTAATTTGGAGATAAACCTTATTTGTCATGGAAAGCTTGGCAAAAATTCTTCTCCTTCGCTGGGTACCGGTGGCTCATGCCTGTAATCCTAGCTATTCAGGAGGCTGAGATCTGAGGATCACGGTTCAAAGCCAGCCTGGGCAGGAAAGTCTGTGAGACCCTTATCTCCAATAAACCACCAGAAAAACGGAAATGGCGCTGTAGCTGAAGTGGTAGAGCGCTAGCCTTGAGCTGAAGAACTGAGGGACAGCACCCAGTCCCAGAGTTCAAGCCCCACAACTGAAAAAAAAAAATTTGTCTGACTCTTCTGAGTCAGAAAGTGACTTTCTGGAGAGTCATGACCCCCAGGGATTCTTTATCATGGTAAAGTTGACAATGGAGATGCCAGTTTTTGTTTGCTTTTTAAAATTTTTTTTTAAATTTGGTTTAATAACCAAAAGGAAGCGTATGAGATAAAACAAAGATATTCTATCCCATGAGCTTAAATTTACCTTCTGTTTACAATAGATACAATCTTGACATATTTTAATTCCCAACACCCTCTGTATGAACCTTAATAAACTGAAAACAATTTGTTCAGATAAAAGCAAGTGTAATTTGGATATTTTTATCTATGGTGTAAATGGTGAGGTAAGTTACTTTCTTTAGGGCCGGAGGAAATGATCTGAGTTGCTCTCTCTTTGAAAACACTCTCAGTATCTTTTGGATGGATGTACCAGCATCTCACTCTGTCCCGTATGGAGGTGACTGCTGAGTGCCGAAATGCTGGGACTATAAAATCAATGTGCACACTTGCGTCATAGTGGACATTTTTAGCGGAGAGTCCATCCTTGGAAGACTCTGGGCTTCCTGTGTTTGTATCATTCAGATGATGTCCCCGTTCATGCCAACTGCAGCAAATCCTAGCCAGATCTCACAGGATGAGTTAGTGACAAATGGCACCTGTGAAATCCCCCTCTACCCTATTGCTTTACGCAGGCCTACAGTGACAATTATAGTAACCTTGACTCCATAAGGAATGTGACAACTTACTTTCTGTAGACTACTTAGCAATGAGCTATTCCAGAGCATTAAGTTGTGCCCTGGAGCCCTGGGATGGTGACTAAGTGTGGAAGTACTGGTCTTCCATCTAAGGACATTTGTTCATGAGGCAGAAACTGTCTACATAATGGCAACAAGTTCTCTGCTATCGTTTTTGATGGCCACTCCCATCAAAGAGCCAATGGCTCTTATGAGAGTGAACAAGCCCTTTGGCCTTCCACAAGCTCCTCACATTTATGCCAACGTCCAAGGCTGGCCTGGCCTGGCACTGTGAGATCTGAGCACTCCAGAAATTTAAGAAATCTCAAAATGTATTCCCAAGTTATGGTTTGGTATTGGGTAGGCTGGAGAACTGGACCAATTTCAGAATGTCTGCAGGGATGATGCTCCCAACTCCAGACTTAGAAATTTCAAAGTTATCTGGGTATAATGGACTAGAGGCAGAGAAGTGGATGTGGAAAAGTAGCTTTATTCTTAAAGGGGGAGCCTCATGGTGACTTGGACCTGTAAGAGCATTGGTGGGAAAGTTCTGTCCTATGTGTCAGTCAGTCAGTCAGTCAGTCTTTATCCAGGGAATCCTTAAGATCATGGAATGGAAGGAGAAATGAGAATGGACCCATAAGAAATGTGACTGCTAAAATCTAGAGATGCAATTTGAGCATGTCATCTTAAATTTTTTTTTGGCAAAAAATTCTTTCACATGAACTTTAAACTTGCTGTGGGGGCGGGAGAGAGGAGTTGGGGAGGTGGTGAGGGAAGGAATGGTAGGGGGAAAACATAGGAGGAGGTAACAATGCTGGATAGGAAATGTACTCATTACCTTACTCATGTAACTGTAATCCCTCTGTACACTACTTTTTACAATAAAAAAAACATATTAAAAACTTCTTTCAAATCAATAACTGTTATGCCTGTGATTTCTTTTGAGACCTAAGAAATCAACCCAAATTCAAAGGGAAATTCAAATGTACACACATTTATGAAAAGTGAACTTTAAAAAAAGGATTAGGAAAAATTCTCTCCTATGTGAAGAATTTCATGGTTCAAAATTAAATCTCCATTTTAAATGCCCTGTTTAGCAGCATACTTCTTGAACAATAAGTCTTTTGAGACAGTTCTAAACTTTACTTCTGCAGATACTATGTCCTGAATACTCCTTAGTTGTCCCTAGGTGAAGTAGAGTAAAATCAACCTTTGCCTCTGTGACTTATTTACATCAAAGAAGCATATGTCTATGATATAGTTGTGTCATCATGACTTGACCATTGTTAATTGGTCTGGAAAAGTTTTTTTCATTTTAGACAATGCCCTTTAATGATGAGCATGATATTGTAATTACCTCTTCAACGGCTGACCCTTAATAGAATAAGTACAATATGTACTGTATTCTAGGACCTTATTGTATTAGGACTCTTTTAGATTGACAGATTTGCTTGTTCTCAGAACCTGGGAAAGGCTCTATAGAGTGACATATTGGAGTTTCACCAAATCCATTGTGAATTCTGACAAGAGTCTTGCACTTCTCCTATTGCATTTTGAAGTACAGTTTTCCTTGTGGAAAAAAATCTTCATTCATTTTGTGCAATTGACAAGAATTCAGAAATTCAAAGTGATACTATGAATCAGTTACTCAATTGGTTGTGTTGAGTCATCATTTGCCTTAGGCTTCTCAAGTATAGCTATTTGAGATTCTGCCATAAAGCATGTTGATTATGGTGCAATACAAGGATAATTCATTCACACAGTCTAAAATTCTTGCTCCTAACTAAATCAGTGAGTGTCCCTGCAACTAAGCTTTTACATGCTGTCTTTGATGCTTCACCCCACATTGTAGAATAAGACTGTATCCCAGCATGCTATGCTATCATGGGAGCAGGCCTGCCTCATTGCCTATAAAAATGGAAAATTAGCAGCCCATTATTTCATTTCCAATGAATGTGCAACTGTAAAAGGCCTTATTCCATCTGGCCCTGTTCACAAGAGACTGAAAGAAGACAGGCAAGGATGTTGATGGCCAAACCATTTAATTTCTGTTGAGACTAAAAAAGAAATAAAGAGCAGATCTAGGTTGCCAGAAAACAGAAGCCAGGCATATGGTTGTTAAAATTACAAGAGCAATTGGGATAGAGAAGGCTATCTGCTTTAAATGGCATGAGGGTTTCAACATGGTTTTTTGATCTATACCCGCCCTGGCCTGGCACCTCCTACAATTGCATAAGCCTTCAATTCTTCATGATTGTGTAGATACTAATTTAGATTTGGTCTCTGGTTTGTTATGAAATAAAGCTGTTTTATGGTATAAATGTAGAGCAGAGGCAAACTTGATTTGAAGATGCCTATGAGACCTTTCTGCTCATCCTCCTCAGCAATGAGTCACCATTTCCTCTTAAAATATGGAGGAATGCTAAACATGGATTTTATGTGGGATGTACAATTGCTAATGACTGAGTTGGGGGAAAAAAGGACACAACTCACTGAGTGAGCCACATGCCGTGAGTTCTCAGAGCAATTTTTGAGATGCTGAGATATTATTGGAAGGTTGAGATTTTGCTCCACTGGCTCATCCAAAACGTTGAGAGTCAAATAACTTCGCAAGCTACCAGAAAGTTACCAGAGGGAAAAAGGACAGATTCATCATGTCGCAGAAACCCAATATATGGAATGGTGTCACTCTTTGATATCATGGCATTACTGGGCACTCCAAAAGGGTACTTTTTTCTTGTACATCAAGAAACAAAAACAGGGCTTCATGACTTCAACTCATAAGTGATATGAAAAACAAGCAAAAAAAACCCCCAAACCTAAATCTGTCTTCTCTCCTTTGAGTAGCAATATCAATACTGAAAATATTTTTGTTCCAAAAACTTGAGATGTTTTAGAAGACAAAAGTTTTATAAAATGAAGTACAAATATAATTAGAACATGTGATGGTTAATTGTATAGATTTGACTGGAGTTGACTAAGCCACCCAAACACAGGTTAACTGGTAAAAGATTATTTCTGAGTGTGCGCTTGAGGGTGTTTCCAGGAGGAATTAGCATTTGATTGGATAGCCTGAGTGAAGGTCTGCTTCACCAACCTGTAACATTAAAATGTTTTCTGCTTTTTTGAGTCTCTGAGACTTAAAGTTGGAGCAATTTAGCCAGGCCAGAGGCTTATGCCAATAATCTGAGTTATTCAGGAAGCTAAGATCTGAGGATATGAGTTTGAGGCTTGCTGGAGATTCTTATCTCCCTCCAATTAACTGCCAATAAAAAGTTGGAAACGGAGCTGTGGCTCAAGTAGTAGGTCTCTGAACTTAAGCAAAACGCTCAGGGAGAGTGCCAAGCCCCAGAACCAAAACACACACATGCATGCACACACAAACACACATACACACATTGAAGCAATTTATACTCACACAATTATATGAAAATATCATAAAGACAATAATCTTTTTTGTATAAACACACTTAAATCTTGGCACAATAACTGTCCTAGCTTATAGTTTACTTCCTTCTATAAAAATCATTAGAGATTATCAGTTTTCCTAAGAATACATGTTTTGAATATACCAGGTGGTTGCCTTTCTATTACATTATAGGCTTGTATCCTCTCCAGGATTTTAGGACCTCTTGCTATTATTAGGTAAACACTCTTCCCTTTCTCAGGGCCTAAGGCTTTTGACGAGTCTTTTTTTTTTTTTTTAAGAGATCTGTATGTGCTAAATTCACTTCAGGTACACAGCTCAGGTGTGTGATGGAGCTTTTACTTTACTGCACAGGTGGCCATGAAAATATGTCTATTTGGCGGTCCACTTTCATGTTGCATCAATATTCCTCAGTACAGCACGAAACAAACACAAACACTTTATACAGAGAGCCGAGATTTCATTAACCACTTGAAATCCCCAGAGGGAAGTATCATTTCATTAGGAGGCCTCTTGGCTGCTATAGGAGGACTTTTCATTTCCTTAAGCACATTGATCTGGTAACAAGTTTCCCTCTCTGTAAAACAAACTGTTCAAGAAAACACTTTCAGAGGAGTCTGGATTCGTTTGGTTTTTCCTTTGGTAAATATAAACAATGCAGAGTTACCAAGAACAGAAAGAATAAAAACCAAACATCTTTACTCTGAACTGACTGACTGACTGACTGTCAAACTCCTCCATTCCATTTTACTTCTTACGTATGAGGCTTGCTGTCATGATTTACACCTGGGATACTAGATCAGCATTTAAGATATCATTTTCTTGTGGTCCCCTGAGGTAAACTGGGGTAGGTCATCAGAAGATAGCAGGAGACTGTGTTGGGTTAATTTGATTTGTAGAATCAACCAACTAGGTTTTAGTGCAATAAAACGTGCCTTTGTGATTCTGGACACACACAACACTCAAGAAACGTAAGTCAAACATGATGTGATAGTTTAGATAATGATATTCAAATTTGGCTGTTACTGAAAAAGTATAAAAGTCAAAAGGATACCAATCAGTGCATTTCTCATATTCCTTCCTATTACTTATTTAGTCCAATATCCAATTAATCATACTTCTTAACTAGAAAAAAAATGCTTTTAGTTTAGACTATGAAGTTACATGTACTAACTAACTAGGAAGATCATGGGCTTCACGATCAAGACAAATTCAAATTCCATTTCTTTCCACATATCTGATCAGGCCAAATAACTTAATCTCTGAAAACTCCAAACACTATACTGAAACAAGAATGGGCTTTTCCTTATAGTGCAAAGGAGGACAGTAAACAAAGAAACAAAAACAAGCTGATAGTCATTAATTTTAAATGATGAAAGAGTGTCACAAAGGCAGGGAGAGCAGTTGACAGACTACTATAGTTTGGTTGGGTTTATAAGGCCTAATTAGGAGCCAGTGTTTGTACTGAGACCTCACTAAATGGAAGAGCCATGAGAACATCTGTTGGCATCGATGTTCTAGATAGGCAGGATGAGTTAAAGTTCCTGAGATCAGAAGGAGTTCAGACTGTCGGAGAAACCAAAAGGAGGCCAGGATGGATGGATCACTGAATAGCGGAAGACAGCAATTCACATAATGAGGCAGAGAAGGAGCAAGGAGGCAGCGAATGCGGTGCTTTAGAGGTGAAGGAGAAGAAACTGGATTTTGTTCTTGGAGCATTTTTAGTTGGAGGAGAGAAATAAATTTGGTCAATTCTTGTATACAACACAACCTGAGATATGCATGGAGACATGGTTAGAGGGAAGCAAGTGAACAATGATAACATTGTCTAGATGAGAGGCACCGCTGGGGTGGGCGAGATGCTGGTATTAGGGATGACAAAATTAGATTCACAGTGGTTATTTGGGTAGAGCATGGAGAGGAATCATTTCCAGTAATACTGTACAAGTTAAATAGATAACTGTGTGCTTAAGAGCAGGGGATACAGTATCAACTGGGGAGTTAGTACTATCGATGAGATATGACAAGGTCAGGTTATGCAGAGCCTTAGCTCTACAGGTACAAAGACTAATTTATCTGGTATGCATTAAAGAACAGCCACGATTATAACTATAAAAGGGACACGATAATTTTAATGTTGAGCACTTTGACTTTGAGTACATTGAAGACAGTGAACTGGAGGGTCACCCACCCCATAGAAGTCACACTTATCATCATGGTGGGAGAGCTTTTGAAGGAGTCTCTCCTCCAAAACACAAAGTGAACCACAATCCTTCCTGTGGCCCACGTGGGGACCGGCCTGCCCAGTCATCATCTGGGAGGAGCCCTGGACTCCCTCAGCAAACCCTTAGCTCCCTGACCGAAGGGAGCAACTGCATATGAGTTCGTTTTAAATTTTTCCAGCAAGTTGTTCACCAGGTCTCAGCACAGTAGTGTGAAGAGATACACATTTCTTGAATGAATGTTCATTTTATGGGATCATTTCTGTGCTGGAGGAGATGGAGGGACCCTGCTTCTCCTTACTTCTGTTCTTTCAATTTTGTTCTCTCATGTCTTTACACTTACACTCTGGAGAGATAACTAAGCCTGGATGTAAGTCCATATAACCAGTGGGTAGAATGCATGTATACTACCCATCTATGTTTTTTCTTTTCTTTTTCTTTTAGGATTCCTAAAACTCTTGCTTCCTCTCCTGCTCAAGAATCTAGTGCTCTCTTCCTTGCTTTCTCTGCCAACAACAATTCCGTACACAACAAGCCAGCAGTGAGTTGAGACAGAGAGAAGGTAGTGAAAAGCTCTCAAATAGCTCATCTTATCTAGTATCTTACTTAATGTGCACCAGACTGATTAGACTAAATGTCCTGTCCCTCCACATAACATTTGCATTTTCACATGAGGAGAAGCATGATATTAAACATTTTGTAGGCACAGGGAGCTAGATTAATATTTACCAGACCTTCCTTCTTCAAACCCTGTGTATAATCTGAATAAGAATAAACACTAATCAGGTGCCTATCTGTGCCAGCCATGTGTCAGGTACAGAGGTTGAAGGAAAGAGATAAAAATAATATGTGGTCCTGTAAGGACTCATTAATTCAGCTGGGGAGGCAGATAAGTGAATCAACATTGCAACTTTCTACTATCCCCATTTCATTGTGGAACTAGACACTGTCTGCAACCCAGCACAGAGCTGCTTTAATTCCTGAACAAAAGGACCGAATGTTAAAACATATGGCTTTCCTGGTCATTTGGGTAGGGAGCTATTTCCTAGATTAGTTTAGAAATACTGGTGCTATCAACTGAGATTATTATAGCAATTTCATTTTCAGGCTTCTTGGTAGATTTCTTAAACTAATTTATTAGTCATCTTGTTTAGTTATGAATCTCTAATCTGTTCTCATGATATTTTTCTGATTTCTAAGCAGAATCTGACTTCATGGATAATGAAAGGGGAGTGTGCACCTAACGAGGAAAATGTGTGATCTTCGAAGAGAAATACTGGCTTGCGAATATTCACAGTTTTTATCAACCTAACAAATGTTAGGACTGTGAATAAATGCCACCTCTTCCTTCTCAGCTCAGTTCTCCTCTTTTTAGTGTGATTTGTACCATTGAGAAAGAGCTATGTTCAACAATACTGAGTTCTTTGTTGAATTTTTTTCAGCTGTGAAATAAAGCATAAAAAGAAGATAAAGTTCTATCCAGGAACACAGCAAGTCATTTACAAAGACCGAAACAGCCATCAGCTTCCAGAGAGATCCCATTCTGTTTATTTTTCTCCACAAGATAAAGGGAGAATGCAATCGTAACTCTTATGTTATAGTTAATTTTAACTCCCATATCAATAAGCAGATGCCTTTTCAAGTTATAAAAAGTGTGTCATTGTTATTATCAACTGGGGAGAATGAGATCATTGTTCTCATAACACTATTTAAAAAAACTGTAGTATAACAGAAAGGTGAAACTACACCTCAGGGGGAAAAGATCTCAAGCATCTATATCGAATTGTTTCTGCATGTATGCAATAGTTTCAAAGAAAAAATTAAAGCTGTGGATGGGCATAGTCTCTAAAAACTGAAGAACTGTTCTATGTTAACTTTATTTCATAGCACTATTTATTACTTACACAGTAAAATTTTTTTTTTCTTTTTGTTGGTCACGGGGCTTAAACTTAGGGTCTGGGCACTGTCCTTGAGCTTTTTTTTTGGCTCAAGTCTAGTGCTCTACCACTTGGAACCATAGCTCCATTTCTGGATTTCTGGTGGATAATTGGAGATAAGAGTTTCATAGACTTTAATGCCCAGGCTGGCTTTGAACTGTGATCCTCAGATCTCACCCTCCTGAGTAGGTAGGATTACAGGTGTGAGCCACTAATGCCAGGTGACACAGTAATATTTTTATATGTTTTGTGAATTTGTCTTACAATAAAGGACTATTAGGGTAAGCTATCCAATGAAAATTTCAATGATTATATGGGAGTATTTGTTTAATCAATCTAAGGATTTTGAAATCTTCATTTTTATATAACCTTGGGAACCTTTCTATTTGGTACTTCTCTGAATTTGAATGTGGCTGCCAATTTAGAGTTCCTTTTACGTTTCAAAGACAATAATAATTTACATACAAAATTATTGATAAACTCTAAGTCAGATGACTGAAATGCGAGGCATAAACAATAGAGCAATTGCAATTCCCTGTACTGGGACAATAAAGGTCAGCAATCCATGTGATTTCAGGAGTTCTGTTACTTTTTCCATTGTCTTTCCAGTTCTTGTCCAAGCACTGTCACCCTTACCCAAACCCACTAATTAACTTAGTCATATTGAAAATAATCCTCCTTGTCAACGTGCCATATACAAACCTCAGACCTCAAATTACCAGATTAACTCTGCTTGTTTTCTCCCTTGAGAGCCAGCAAAAGCACAAGCCCAAAAACTCTATGGAATTTCTCTCTCTCTATCTCTCTCTCTCTCCCCCCCCCTCTCTGTATCTATGTCTTTATGTGTGTGTTTATGTGTGTTTGTATCTATCTGTCTCTGTCTTTTAAGGAATCAGTTTCTGGAACTTGAAGTTTTCAGAATGCACTTCAAGTGCGTCTTTTCTAAATAAATTGTTCACCCACTCAAGGCATTTTTAGTTCTTTTAGCTTAACTGCTAGGGCTTCTTAAGCATTTCATTATTTTATTTTTCTGTCTTCTCTCTAGAACCTAGTCAAATGTGGTACCAATATTTAAATTCTGCTCCCAATTGTTTTAGATCAAATACTGTATTAAAAAATGCTAGTGGTTTTGCATTTCTTTTATGGCTAGAGAGGTTGAGCATTTCTTCATGTGTTTATTGGCCGTCCTTCTTTCCTCTTCAGAGAAGTTTCTCTTTAAGTCTTTAACCCACTTATTTATTGGGCAGTTGTTTCTTTGAGGATTTGTTGTTGGGGGATTTAATTTTTTGAGTTCTAGGTATATTTTAGATATGAGACCCTTGTCCGTTGTATGGCTAGTGAAGATCTTCTCCCAATCCGTGGGCTTTCTATTGATCTTGCTAGTTATATACTTTGCAATGCAGAAGCTCTGTAACTTCATGCAATCCCATTTGTCCAACCTTTCTTTGATTTGTTATGTTTCTGGGTCCTATTAAGAAAATTTTGGCCTGTGCCAAGGTGACTTAGGGTTTCTCCTATCCCCAGTTAGAATGGCTATAATCACGAGCTCTAATAACAACAGATGCTGGAGGGGATGTGGACAGAAGGGAACCCTACTGCATTGTTGGTGGGAGTGTAAACCTGTTCAACCACTTTGGAAAGTAGTATGGAGGTTCCTCAAAAGACTCCACATAGAGCTTCCCTATGACCCAGCAATCCCACTTTGGAGCATTTACCCAAATGATCACAAACAAGACCATACTAAAGCTACCAGGACCAACCCCGCTACCAACCCAGATGCCCCTCAGTAGATGAATGGATCAAGAAAATGTGGTATATATACACAATGGAATTCTATGCCTCCATCAGAAAGAATGACACCACCCCATTTGTTAGGAAATGGAAAGACTTGGAAAAAATAATGTGAAGTAAGCCAGGCCAAAAGAAACATAGGTCCCATGGTTTCCTTTATTTGCAATAACTAGTATATGTCTGAGACAAACAGAAAAGCTCAGATAAGATGATGTTAAGCAAATTGAACCCCAAGATAGGGACAAGAGTGGTTTTTTTCTTTCTTGCTATTGTTTCTAACCTATTTATAAGGTACCATGTGATTTTTTTGTTGCTTTGTATGTCTCTTCCCCATGGTATAACTTCTGTTTTCACTGTATTTGATGTTGGGGGAGGGGAAGGGAAAAAACAAATTGTTTAAATAAGGACACAGGTTGACCCATTGCAACAATGAGATGTACAAGGCACTATGTTGAAAAAAAACTTCACAATTTTGGTGGGGAGAGTGTAGTTGAGGTGGAAAGGAAGAGATGGTAGGGGAAAAACAAAGTAGGAGGCAACAATACTTGACAAGAAATGTATTCATTACCTTGTTCATGTAACTGTAACCCCTCTGTACAGTATTTTTACAATAAAAAACTTATTTAAAAAGTACAGTATTTTCACAATAAAAAATGCTAGTGGTTTCTTAATAAGCATAACGTAATTTCTCTCACTCATGGTGCTGTGATTTTTATTTCAGTGGTTATACAGTACAAAGTGTCCCAGGATGGTTTCAAGTTACACGATTTAACCAGGCTTTGGGCCATGTGTCTTCTTGATCTCTCATCCAGGAAGTGCTGGTCATGATTCGTGCACATTGCTAAAGGGAAATTCCTCAAGGTTTAGGGAAACTAAAAAAACAATTCAGCCACATTTGCGATTATCTCCCCTCTATTTTATGATCCTTGAATTGGTGTCTGCAGTTGGAAGCTATCTGCCACTAGCCAATTGGCATTAGAAGATATTGGTAACCATTACCAAGAGTGACTAGAGAATGTTGATACCTGTGAATGCCAGTCTTGAGACTAATGAGCCAGTGTTTGCTGCCTCACAGAAAACAAACCAAGTACATATTTATTGGGACCTCAACAAGGAGCACTTGTCCCAAATCAAGTTTATTTTCAATTGTAGTTATTTGTGCTTTCTTAATTGTTAGTAAACAGACTTAATTAAAATACTTCTCTTTAGAAATGGGTTTTGCGTAGTTAGAACTGTCCTTCCATGAAACAGTTACATTTGTACGTGGATATGACACTGACTATACATTTATTTAACTTTTTAAAAACCACAAGCTGATTCTGGGGTACCGTTTTTTGCTCCCTGTTTCTGTCCTGCCGTATGCAGTGAAGATAATAACAAATTCAATTTTCTTGCTTAACATAAACTCAGGTTGCTCCAGTTTGATCCATTTTAGTCTACTTAGTCTTACCAGTTAAAATAGTATTTCTTGTCAGGACAGAATCCATTTTTGTCCTCATTTCTCCTTTTTTCTTCATCTCAAAACTCCCTTTTATATAATATAATGCATTTGATAACACATGAATTTGTTTCCACTTTGCCAGATAGCTAGAAACCTCACAGAACTTATTTTATCACCATGGCTACTGTATCTGGCGCCACCAACTTCAGAAACTGTGTGATTGTTAATCTCATGGTTTGCTTTAGGAGCCGTCTTTCTACCCCAACAATTGATTTTATAAAAACAACACAGACTGGACTTTGGAGTTTTGAGATGGCAAGGTTATTCAGGTTATTCAGGTGTCCAATGAAAACTAAAGTATTGAAGGGTAATTTTAATGATAAAAACAGCACTTTCTATATGAGTTATTGCAAATAAGGAAAACCACGGGACCTATTGTTTCTTTGGGCCTGGTTTGCTTCACTTAATATAATTTTTTTCCAAGTCTTTCCATTTCCTAACAAATGGGGCAATGTCATTCTTTCTGATGGAGGCATAGAATTCCATTGTGTGTATATACCACATTTTCTTTATCCATTCATCTACTGAGGGGCATCTGGGTTGGTTCCATATCTTAGTTATGGTAAATAAGGCTGCAATAAACATAGTTGTGCTGGTAGCTTTAGTGTGGTCTTGTTTGTGATCATTTGGGTAAATGCCCCAAAGTGGGATTGTTGGGTCATAGGGGAGCTCCATGTGTAGTCTTTTGAGGAACCTCCATACTACTTTCCAAAGTGGTTGAACAAGTTTACACTCCCACCAACACTGCAACAGGGTTCCCTTCTGGACACATCCCCTCCAGTATCTGTTGTTATTAGATTATAGCCATTCTAACTGGGGTGAGGTGGGAACTCAATGTTGTTTTTATTTGCATTTCTTTTATGGCTAAAAAGGTTGAGCATTTCTTCATGTGTTTATTGGCCATTCTTACTTCCTCTTCAGAGAAGTTTCTCTTTAAGTCTTTAGCCTACTTATTTATTGGGTAGTTGTTTCTTTGAGGATTTGTTGTTGGGAGATTTATTTTTTTGAGTTCCAAGTATATTTTAGATATGAGACCCTTGTCTACTGGATAGCTAGTGAAGATCTTCTCCTAATCCGTGGGCTTTCTATTGATCTTGCTAGCTATGTCCTTTGCCATGCAGAAGCTCTGCAAGTTCATGCAATCCCATTTGTCCAACCTTTCTTTGATTTGTTGTGTTTCTGGGTCTCTATTAAGAAAATTTTGGCCTGTGTCAAGGAGACCTAACGTTTCTCCTATCTGAGACAAGCAGAAAAGCTCAGATAAGATGATGTTAAGTGAAATGAACCCCAAGATAGGGACACAAGTGGTTTTCTTCCTCCTTGGTTATTGTTTCTTAATGTATTTACAAGGTACCATGTGATTTTTTTTGTCGCTTTGTATGTCCCTCCCCCATAGGACAACCCCTGTTTTCACTCTATTTGATGTTGGTATAATTTGGGGAGGGGAAGGGAAAAAACAAAATGGTTAAATAGGGATATAGACTTTACAGTTTAGGAGGGGTGGGTGTAGTTGAGGAGATGGAGGGCAGGGATGGTAGGGGAAAAATAAAGGAAGAGGCAACAATGCTGGATAAGAAATGTACTCATTACCTTGCTCATGTAACTGTAACCCCTCTGTACAGTATTTTCACAATAAAAAGCTTATTTTTTTGGCGGGGGGGGGGGGGTCCAGTCGTGAGGCCTGAACTCTGGGCCTGGGCATTGTCCCTCAGCTCTTCAGCTCAAGGCTAACGCTCTACCACTTGAGCCACAGTGCCACTTCTGGCTTTTTTCTTTTTGTTTATGTGGTGCTGAGGAATCGAACCCAGGGCCTCATGCACGCAAGGCAAGCACTCTACCACTGAGCCACCTTCCCAGCCCTAAAAAGCTTATTTTAAAAAAACATAAAAAAGAATTGAAAAACAGCACTTTCTATTAGCAAAAGTTAGACTTTTGACATTTCTAAATTCTGAATTAGGTTAAAATCATCCCTACTCATCTTATAAGAAGCATGGTCAGTGGTACAGCTAAAAATGCACCCAGCCTTTGAAGGGACTTTATAGCTTTACTGGAGTTTTTGTGGTGAATGAATCTATCATTTCCTCTATAGACAACATAACAGATGAGATTTAGTCCAACAAATCCGGTTGGCAGGAAGTCTTTTTTTCTGGTCAATTTTAAGTTTGATTTTAAACAATTGGATTGGCGGAAAATGAACTTTAGTGGGGTTTATTTTTTTCTTGTGGAGCAAGCCCCATCCATTCTATGTTCAGTTCTTGGTCTTTTTCAAGAAGTTCTTGAAGGGAAGTCCCATCATTTGTATAAACACCATCCATCATGAAAGAGTTTTATAATACCTCCAGTTCTAGGGCTTCTACTGCTTTTGGGCATTCTTGCCTCTGGAAATCCCCAGTGAGATAGGATATCTTTGTATTCAGAGGTCATTCCCATTATAGGGATATCCCACAGCTAACTCTGAAGTCCGTTAACTTCATAAAGTAGTAATAGAGCACATGTTTCACCACATACCACACCAGTTAGAAATTCTCTACTTCTCGAGGCTCTGAAAGCCCAGTCCTTTTTTTCCTTCTCTCAAGACCTCTGCCTAATCTTAATTCACCCATATCCCTTGCTATAGTTCTCACCTGGAATGTTTCCAAAGAGCCCAGCTGCTAAACAACTGTTTCCTGGGCTAGGGCAATTTGGAGATGGTGGACCCTTTCAAAGTGTGGCCTATGTCACTGGGGCATGCCCTTGAAGGGGATATTAGGACTCTGTCCCTTCCTCTTTTCCTCTTCCTCCCTTTGCTCCCTATGGCTATGAAGTGAGAAGCTGGCTTCATTATGTGCTCCCACCGTGATGTAACTGCTTTGCCACAGGCCCAAAACAGTGGGACTTATCAATCAGTGGGATTTATTAAACCCCTAGAACTATAAGCTAAAATAAACTATTCCTCTTTTTAAGTTGACTATCGTGGAAACTTTATTGTAGTAACAGAAAGCTGTCTGACATGTATATTAAAGAATAGAAACACCTTTAGCTTGAACAGGTAATTAGCGTAGTTGAGTAGCAAAAAAAATTAAAAGCTGATACTTTTATGGAAGAACACTCATACTACTAAACTTTAGGAAAGTGATGCTGGTATTGGGTTGAAGGACACAGGAAACAAAAAAGGGGGCTAACACAAATTAGCATTTCAGTATATTAGCTCACCACTGGCCAATACCTTGATTGTTGATTAAAGGCTATCTTTGAAATGTTAAACTCTTTGAATGTTAAACTCTCCCCATAAAATCTGTTTAATAGAATAGAGGAAAGCTAAAGATTGTTGTCAAAGTTCAGTAGCAGGGAATTCTCTTCATAATGAGAAGAATGTCACAAAAAATACATGTGTCAGAAAAGCTTACTTGACTATATTGCTTCAGAATCAATTCAGAAAAAAAATCTACCTTTGTCTTGGATCAGTTTTGGACATCTTGTCAGATTTAAAAGTGATGTTCACTTCTTAAGAGTCCAGAATGGCTTCCCTTATTTGCAATAACTAGTGTAAGTCTAGGACAAGCAGAAAAGGTCAAAAGCTATGTACATATGACCATATAAGATGTGTTAAGTGAAATGAACCCCAAGATAGGGACACAACTTGTTTTTTTCTTTCTTGCTATTGTTTTTAATGTATTTAAAATGTACTATGTGATTTTTTTGAATAATTCAATGAGAAAATTTATAAAATTTACTAAATGATTTGAAAATAGGTATTCAATAAACATGCATTGTTATATATTTGAGAGCATGGGCTATACAAAGCACTTAGAACAGTACCTAGCATATAATAAATGCTCAACATTACTATTGTTATTAATTTCCTGACTCTTCTCTTTTGTAAATTAACATGTTGGGCTTCATTAGGCTTCATTAGAGGAAATACGTATTATTTGGATTTTCATCTGTGACACTCTAAAATTACATAGAGGGAAAAAGCCATTACTTCATTTCCTCCAAGTAAAAAATCTTATCACTTTGCTAAGAGATTCCATCAATGCTGAATCACAATCTTTTTGCCATATTTCAGCTCTTTCATTATCCTGGTCATCCAGGATGGGGAACTTTCAGTGTTAAAGCTATACTAAGACAACTGGTTCCTCTGCTCTTTATCATAAATAACACTTTTCTTTTGAAATTTATCTCCCAAGCATCAACCAAATGCTCAGATTGAGGTGATAGTTGAATACAAGAGTGAGAATAGAGCTTGGGAGCCCTCATGTATGACCTTTAGTTCTTATCCTCAGAAGAGTCCCTTTTCAAAGATTTCTAAGATGGTCAAGGTTCTTTCTTTCTTTTCTTTCTTTTTTTTTATTGTAAAAATGTTGTACAGAGGGGTTACAGTTACATGAGTAGGGAAATGGGTACATTTCATAGCAAGCATTGTTACCTCCTTCTTTATTTTCACCCTACCATCACTTCCCTCCCTGCCTCCCCAACTTGTCCCTCACAACCCCGACATTGTAACGTTCGTTTTCAATATAGTGTCCTGTACATCTCATTATCACAATGGGTCAGCCTGCATCCCCATTTAAGCGTTCCGCAATAACAAAAATTTATATACAAGATGCAGAACACCGGTATCAAATCCAGTGAAAACAGGGGTTATACCATAGGGGCAGAACCTACAATAGAAACAAAAGAATCACATAGTGCATTGTAAATACATTAAAAAAAAAAACTAGCAAGCAAGCAAGAAAAAAAAAACACCTCTTGTGTCCCTGTCTTGGGTACATTTTGCTTAACATCATCTCATGTGGTCGTATGTACATGGCCTTTGACCCTCTTTGCTTGTCCTAGACATGTACTAGTCACTGCAAACAAGGGAAACCATGGGACCTATGTTTCTTTAGGCCTGGCTTACTTCACTCAGTATAATTTTTTTCCAAGTCTTTCCATTTCCTAACAAAAGAGGCAAAGTCATTCTTTCTGACAGAGGCATAGAATTCCATTATATATGTATATCACCATTTCTTGATTCATTCATCCACTGAGGGGCATCTGGGTTGGTTCCACATCTTAGCTATGGTGAATAATGCTGCGATAAACATGGTTGTGCTGAGAGCTTTGGTATGACCTTTTCAAGCATTGAAATAGAAACAGCAATAAGAGACCTCTCAGCTAAGAAAAGTCCAGGACCAGATGGTTTTACAGTGGAATTTTACAAGGCCTTCAAAGCAGAGCTCACACCAATACTCCTCCAACTCTTCAATGAAATTGAAAGAGAAAGCTCACTACCGAACACATTCTATGAAGCCATCATAACCCTCATCCCAAAACCAGGCAGGGACTCATCAAAGAAAGAGAACTATAGACCCATTTCTTTGATGAACATTGATGCAAAACTTCTCAACAAAATTTTGGCCAATCGACTTCAACAATTCATCCAAAAAATCATACACCATGATCAAACAGGATTCATTTCAGGGATGCAAAGCTGGTTCAATATACGCAAATCAATTAATATTATTCATCACATCAAGAATAAGAACCACATGGTTATCTCAATAGATGCAGAAAAAGCATTTGACAAGATCCAACACCCCTTTATGATGAAGGTTCTGGAAAAATTAGGAATCCATGGATCATTCCTCAATACAATAAAGGCTGTATATGACAAACCTACAGCCAACATTATACTCAATGGTGAAAAACTTAAGCCATTTCCTCTTAACTCAGGAACAAGACAAGGATGCCCACTCTCTCCACTTCTCTTCAATCTAGTATTAGAATGCCTAGCTACAGCAATAAGACAAGATGCAGACATAAAGGGGATCCAAATAGGGAAAGAAGAAATAAAACTCTCCCTCTTTGCAGATGACATGATCTTGTATTTAAAGAATCCCATAGACTCCACTCCCAAATTACTCAAGCTGATTCAAAACTTTGGCAAAGTAGCAGGTTATAAAATTAACCCCCAAAAATCAATGGCTTTTCTATATGCCAACAATGAGAAAAGTGTGGCTGAAATTAGGAAAGCAACTCCATTTGTAATAGCCCCACAAAAAATAAAATACCTAGGAATTAACTTAACCAAAGAAGTGAAGGACCTCTATGATGAAAACTTTAAAATCTTGAAAAAGGAAATCAACACAGAACTTAAAAAATGGCAAAACCTCCCATGCTCCTGGATTGGCAAGATTAACATCGTGAAAATGGCAATACTTCCCAAGGCTATCTACAAATTCAACGCAATACCTATCAAAATTCCACCCTCATTCTTCAAGGAAATAGAAGAGGCAATCCAAAAATTCATATGGAACAATAAAAGACCCCGAATAGCAAAAACGCTCCTCAACGGAAAGAACACTGCTGGAATAATATCAATACCAAATTTCAAACTCTACTATAAAGCCATAGTAATCAAAACAGCTTGGTATTGGCATAAGAACAGACCTCAGGACCAATGGAATAGAATTGAAAACCCAGAAATATGTGATTTTTTTTTGTTTCTTTTGTATGTTCTTCCCCCATGGTATAACCCATGTTTCCACTGTATTTGACGTGGGTGCCCTACATCTTGTATATACGTTTTTCTAATTTGGGGAGGGGAAGGTAAATTGCTGAAACAAGGATACAGGTTGACCCATTGTAACAATGAGATGTACAAGACTCTATGTTGAAAATGAACTTTACAACTTGGGGGGGGGAAGAATTCAGGAGGTGGGGAGGGAAGGGATGGTAGGGGAAAAACAAAGGAGGAGGTGGTAACAATGTTCGATAGGAAATGTACTCATTACCTTACTCATGTAATTGTAACCCCTCTGTACACAATTTCGCAATAAAAAGAGTCCAGAATGTTCTACTTTTAGTACAACATGAAAAAGGCAAACAAAGCCCACGGGAGTTTAATGGACAGGAGAAACAATGTTGATTTTATGGAGCAGAAAGAAGATATACATCATCACAGCCAAGGTGTGAAAACTTGGCCTATTGGCACAGAATTTGCCAACAGTGATCAGCAGATAAAAACAAAGCAAAACTACATGCAATGTAGATGAACATACTGGACAAGGTTGGGCACCACATCAAAAAGCCAGGACTGTACCAGGCATGTAGGTTTCTATTCCAAGTAGCACAAATTACTGATAGAGAATGTTTTCCTAATCTTTCTGAATGCTTAAAAAAAAACTGTACAGAGATAGTTTTTCTAGTAAGAAAATCATGTGCTAACAAGAATGTGCCTATAAATCTACACGTTAATACACTGAATAATAAAATTTTAAAAATGCAGTGGGACAATAAATTATATAGGTCTTTAGGCATTCACACAGAGTGAGATTAGAGGAAGATACTCTTAGCAGAGGATCACAAAGCATTATAGCTATGTACATCTGGTCATATAAAATAATATTTAGAGAAATGAGCTCCAGTAAATAGAAACGAGGGACTTTTTCCTCTGTTGATGCTTTTGTTTTCTTTTCCCTTTGTCTTTATTCACTTATGTCTTTGTGAAGGTAAGGAGGGATATAGAAATTATGGGACAAAGGGTGAACAAATGCAGCAGGGATGCTCACTAGTGTTTTAACACTGTGTTGAAACTATACAATATGGTTGTATAGTCAGGCAAGGACAGAAGGGAAAAAATACGAGAGAACAAGGAAAGGGGTGATATTGATCATAAAGAAATGAACCTATTACCTGGTTTATATAACTGTAACCCCTCTGAATATGACCTTTACAATAACAATAAAGAATTCTTTTTGGTTGGTCGTGGGGCTTGAACTCTGGGCCTGGGCGCTGTCCCTCAGCTCTTCAGTTCAAGGCGAGCACTCTACCACTTGAGCCCAAGTTTTCTTCCGGTTTTCTAGTGGTTTATTGGAGATAGGAGTCTCACAGTCTTTCTTGTCCGGGCTGGCTTTGAACCACAATCCTCAGATCTCAGCCTCCTGAGTAGCTAGGATTACAGGCGTGAGCCACTGGTGCCCAGCAATAAAGAATTTTTTTTTTTAAAGAAATTCATTCAATTGGTAGGAGAAATTTTAATACTGGAAGTTTATGTAAGTTCTCTACTGAAAATGGTCAGGAGGTAAAGTCTTCCATGAAGGGTTCATCCATTATTACTGTCCCGGGTGCCTATCCTTGTGGTTTGCCATCCTTACTACCTACCCATTGCGCTCCTGCCAACAAGACGGCTGTTTCAGCATGCGCTCTCACATTCACATTCAAGGCAAAAAGAAAGCGAAATCAGGAATAAGCTACAAGGCATGTGTCAATGTCTGCTCCCTGTGCTACCATATGATTGCCCCAAACTGAGTTTAATCCATGTCAGGAAAGGTAGTTTTTATGTGGGTATGTTGCCAGCACTGATGGACATGGATTTCTAGCTGCAACAAAAGGAGACAACCTGGAGCGACAGTGAGAGTTACCAGGCAAAGAACAAAGCCACACGGATAGATTCACGAGCTTCATGGAAATCATTGGGTCTCATTTTTGCTTTTGTTTGATTTTTGGTTTGGTTTTTTTGGTCAGTCATAGGGCTTAACTTCTGAGCCTGGGTGCTGTACCTGAGCTCTTCACTTCTAGGCTAGTGCCACTTACAGTTTTCTGGTGGTTAATTGGAGATAAGAGTCTCACAGACTTTCCTATTTGGACGGCTTTGAACCTTGATCCTCAGATCTCAGCCTTCTAAGTAGCTAGGATTCCAGGCATGAGCCAATGGTGCCCGGCTTCATTTTTGCCTTTGACTCTGCAGATTTAGCAAATTTCCCAGCTGCAAAAGGGGCGATTTTATTTTTAGTTCCAAGAGAATAGATTTCTTAAAAGAATCATTTAAATGTGTCAGTTAACACTGTCTTTAAATAAATAAAAATCATAAAACACATTGATCCTTTTGTGTTTTTGAGCTTCTGAGGAACAAAAACTTGGAAAAAAAACCCTTAATTGTTTACTGAGAGAGTAAGACATTTGATCAACTACATTGTAAATCAGATATGGAATAAGAATAGTAACAGCCACTATGACAACTTACACTGTTAGCAAACACTTCAATTTAAACTAGCTGGGCTGGTGCATGTTCTGAACTTCTGCTTTTATCCATCTTTGAAATGAAGAAAATAGAATTGTCATTCTGTAGTACCCATAGTTTTCCATTTACTGTAAATGTACATGATGCAAGGTATGTGAAATATTCAGGAGATGAAAGGCACCCACAGACTCACAAAGTACGACCTGCCCCAAGGGTTTTCTCACAGAAAACCCTTCACTCCGTGGATCCTGATGCTCTCCTGTTCATGAACCAGTATGAGCTTCATAAATTTTCATCCCAATGAAGATAATAATTGGAAGCCACAAGCACTCTTTAGTGTTATGTTTCAGACTGTTTGTCTCTGATCTCATTTGAACTCTGATCACAATGACTGTGTCTCTAATGAGCCCAAACTGCTGGCAGCATCAGAAAACCCTGCCCAGCAAGTTCCTGAGGTCAGCATAGATAAATGTTGCAGTGACAGCTTAAGGGAAAAATCATAGGGCTCCTGCCTTACTCTGTTAGGTACCATCTACAGCTACCACCACCTTTCAAAAGGTTTTTGGATGATGAGAGTGGCCCAGTGAATCTGGAATCCAAGCCCTCTGGGGAAGCTTTAAGCTTCGACCAGGAGCTGGCATTAGTTGGGAAAAAATAAATTTCAGTTATTTTTTTTTTACAAAGCTACTGTCCATCAATATGTTTTTTAAATAACTGAGGAGAAAGCCTCCTTCACTCAACTTAAATTTTCTGAGCACCTACCTGACTTGTTTCTTAAGCTCCTTTCCCAATGCACAAGGAATTAGTAGATCATAGGGAATCAGCTGATTTCCACAATAATGTAATTATCAAAAAGTCTAGTATATACCTTTCAATATATATTAACTTGCATAAATGGTTTCACTATGACATACCCATCCATGTATATAATGAACTTTGATCATATGTATTTCCTCTATTTTTATTTCTACTTTAATTTTATTTATTTTATCTTTGTTTTATCCTCCACATTGTCTTGCATCCTTGCTCTCTTCTTATTATTTTACTCTTCCCCCTAGTAGTTCCTCTCCTTCTGCTTTCATGTGTCTTTTGTTCTTCCTTTAAAAATCTGGATTCTACAGTGAGAGAAAATATGGTATTTTTCTTTATCTATTCTTTTGTGGATGGCACCAAAGCTGATTCCATGACTTCCCTATTGTGAATTGTGCTGCAATAAGTATGAGTACAGGCATTTCTATTGAGTCTTTAGGATCAACAAAACCACAATACATGGTATATTCCATTGTTATATGGTCTGAATGTGTCCTCCGTTCATGTTGTAACTGAATGACAATGGGATAGTATTAAGACCTGGAGCCTTTATGAAGTAACTATGCATACCTGTCATCTTAAATAGTCAGGAGAATGAGATCTGAAGGTGCTTGTTTTAATCCAGCCTGGGTGGAGAAATCTGAGAGACTGTTATCTCCAATTAACCAGTAAAAAGCCAGAAATGGAGATGTGTCTCAAGGTGTAGAGCTCCAGCCTTGAACAAAATAGTGAGTCTGTGAGTTCAAGTCCCAGTGCCAGCACAAGAAAAAAAAAGAAAAGAGGTAACTAAGAGGAGACTAAAAAACATTCTCAAGAAACTTAGAATAATAACATAAAAATCCTAAGTACCTGATGGCAATAGTTTCCTCCTGGAAAGGTCCTGAATGGTCTTGGCTTGGTGTTGCCATTGTCATTAATACAGAGAAATGGCATTGGTGCTTCTAGGGTAAATGCTGACTCAGAGTCTCCCACTTGCATTTAATGGCTGCAGTCAGGATGGCAGGCTATGGTAGTAGTGAAGGTCTTACTACTAATACATGTAGATGTGGTCTCTTTATCAAGATTAGCATTAATCTCTAATGTCATGTTGCTCATCAAAGAAAACTACACAGATTTCCTTTTTTAGAAAACATTGAAAGTAGCACAGGTTTAAATATCTTATCTCAAAAATCTGATACAAAAATACACTCAATTGTCTTACACTCCATTGTTTTCAAATGTTGAAAGTAGACTTTAGTATGACCTATGACCTTATTTATATCTGAAGATAAACGCATGAAATCCAGAGAATCCTCCGATAGGTAATTCTTATCAAAGAAATGTAAAGTATGATAAATGTATTAACTTGGCAACTAGTGATTTATATAGCCTTGAGAGACTAGCCAGGGTTTACTAACTAATAGATGTAAGATTCTAAAACAATCACATCCATCACTTTGGTCTCTTCTTCTGTCCAAAGAAGATACTAGGACTTCTTACATAGAATCATGAGAATTTTCTTTTTTCTTTTTTCTTTTTTTTTTTGGTTCCTGTCGTGGGGCCTAAACTCTGGGCCTGGGCACTGTCCCTCAGCTCTTCAGCTCAAGGCTAGCATTCTACCACTTGAGCCACAGCGCCACTTCTGGGTTTTTTTCCTTTTTGCTTATGTGGTGCTGAGGAATAGAACCCAGGGCCTCATGCATGGGAGGCAAGCGCTCTACCACTGAGCCACCTTCCCAGCCCCAGTCATGAGAATTTTCAAAGATGTGCATGCAAACATCTGAATGCTTAGAATGCACTAAATATCCATAAATGACCCATGATGTTGATAATATTGATGAAACATCCACTAATTTCCCTTGTATATTGACTGATTTAGATATTCTATATTAGAAAAATGTCCCCCCCAAATGTCATCTTTTACTTGCCTTTGTTTATACAACCAGGACCTGAAATTGGGATTATTAAAGGATTAATTTTAGGGAAAGAAAATAAAGAGAGTGGAAAAAAATGGAGAAGGGAGAGGACCAGAAGGGAAAGGGAAACAAAAGAGGAGGCATCAATGCTTGATAAGAAATGTACTCATTATCTTGCCCATGTAATTGTAAGCCTTCTGTAAGGTATTTTCACCAAAAAAAAAAAAAAAAACTATATAAAAAAGAAGACTTTTCCATCTTTCTCAAAAGTTTCTATCTTGTCTCTCCAACTTGAAGTACTCTCTTCCCCTCACAAATGCTTTATTTCAGGAGGGCAGTGGCTGATAGAGCTGATCATACCTCATAGTCCCTGCTTATGCCTTGTGGTAGGAGTCACTGCAATAAGAAGTCACAGCCATAATGGTAAATCAATGTTCAGAAAGTTTCACATACCTTTCTCTTCACCAATGTGCCAATATCTGGTCTAGGGAAGACACTTAGACACTGGTTAAAAATATGAATAACGTATTATGGAAGATGAATTATTCTCTTGATAGATTTGTTGAACAACCCACTGAGAACAAGTTTTGAACAGCAAGATACTCCTGTCCTTTGTGGAATACGTCATTCACGATGCCACGATGTCCTTATTTTTATTTTTTTGTTTTTGTTTTTGTTTTTTTGGGTCCATTCGTGGGGCCTGAACTCTGAGCTTGGGCGCTGTCCCTCAACTCTTCAGCTCAAGGCTAGTGCTCTACCACTTG
The DNA here is from genome assembly GCF_024711535.1 of Dipodomys merriami. Lineage (NCBI taxonomy): Eukaryota > Metazoa > Chordata > Mammalia > Rodentia > Heteromyidae > Dipodomys > Dipodomys merriami. The sequence continues at coordinate 21,766,688 of NW_027202493.1, read as the reverse complement.
AGCCACAAGGCCACTTCCGGCTTGTCCTTATTTTTAAACTGCTCTTGAATTCAAACTGAATTTGTGAAGCTACGTAGGTCTCACCTTCTGTGCACTCATAGTGATGTGCTTAGAGAATATGTTCTTCATGATATCTGCTTCTATTTTTCCTTTCTTTCCCTGAGGGGCAACTGGCAGTAAGTTTCGCCTTGCCCCTTGAATTCCCAGTGGACTCCACTGTATTTCCATAAGAAATTTCTTAGGATTGTGCTGCAAGCTGCCTATACAGTAGATTCAATTATATTTCCAACCACATATTGGAAATTGAAAAGCTGAACTGAGGAAAAGGAGCTTGAGTTCAGATGCAGAATTCTACAGAAATCAGAGTCAGAAAGCTGCAGAAGGTAGTTATTTTTCTCTGTTGCTAGGCGCTAAGGACAAGAATGGGTCAACCAGATTAATATATAATCTTTGCTCATATATAAAGAAAGTCTGTGCTCATCCAATTCTATGCTTATAATTGCTCTTATACATTGCTCAAAATTATTACACTAAAATCATGTTCCCTAAACTAATGTATAAGAGATAGTTTAAACCAAATCATTTTAAAGAGGACAATTTATATGCAAACAAAATTTCAGCCTCAATTAGAATACCTATTAGTCCAGTATAACCTTAGTAATGTGTTTTTCCACTTATTTTAGTTAAATAAAATATAGATTTGTCTTTTGTGGGATACTTTGCTAAATTATATAAAACATTAATATTAAAACTGTGCTAATTTTAACCAGTAATTGAAGAATATCCTATAATCCTTTTATGCCACAATTCCACCTCTCACACTCTGTCCTAAAGAAATATCTTAAACTTATGCAGAGTTTATCTACAAGGATGTCCAGTGTGTATTTATAATGAGAAAAAAATCACAAAATTGAATAACAAACGCAATGATACTATAAAATATATCTATATACTTTTTGGTCCGGTCGTGGGTCCTGAACTCTGGGCCTGGGCACTGTCCCTCAGCTCTTCAGCTCAAGGCTAGCGCTCTACCACTTGAGCCACAGTGCCACTTCCAGTTTTTTTCTTTTTTGCTTATGTGGTGCTGAAGAATCAAACCCAGGGCCTCATGCATGCAAGGCAAGCGCTCTACCACTGAGCCACCTTCCCAGCCCTAAAATATTCTTTTTTTTAAATTAATAGCCTTTTAATTTCTTTTGGGTTTGGGGAGAATTAAATTTTTTTTATTTTTTTATTTTTTTATTGTGAAAATACTGTACAGAGAGGTTACAATTACATGGGCAAGATAATGAGTATATTTCTTATCAAGCATTGTAGCCTCCTCCTTTGTTTCCCCTTCCCATCCCTTCCCAGCCTCCCCCCCGCCTCCCAAACCTCTCCCCTCCCCACCAAAGTTGTAAAGTTTGCTTTCGACAAGACAACTTGTACTTCTCATTGTTGCAACGGGTCCACTTGTTTTTCCCCTTCCCCTCCACAAATTATACCAACATCAAATACAGTGAAAGCAGGGGTTAGCCCTAAAATATTCTTGAAAAATACTTTATAATACAGAGAATGTGGCTGCATTATTTGGTACCACAATTCCAATTTTATGGAAAAAAATGTGAAGGGATGGATAAATATGATGTAATTCCATATGTTATCAAATTTTCAGTTTTAGAGGAGACATCAACTCTAGTTTTGGGTAGATGGTAGAGTTGGGGAGAACTTGGTCATTGGGATAAAAGTTTACTAGCCAGGTTCCAGTGGCTCATGTCTATAAGCCTAGCTACTCAGGAAGCTGACATCTGAGGACTGTGGTTCAAAGCTAGCCCAGGCAGGAAGGGTCCATGAGACTCCTATCTCCAAAACACAGAAGTAGAGTTGTGACTCAAGTGGTAGAGCACTGGCTTCGAGCACAGAAGTTCAAGGACAGTGGCCAGGTCCCAAGTTCAAGCCCCAGGACCAGGACACACACACACACACACACACACACACACACACACACACACACACACACACACACACACACACACACACACACACACACACACACACACACACACACACACACACACACACACCATTTCTTGAGGTCAGGAATGTTGAGTTTTCAGCCCTAGAGCAGAGCCTCATGCCAAATAAGGACCCTAAGGCCTACGTTGTAACCTTGGTCCCCAGTCTGGTGCTGGAGTCTTTAAGAGGTGGGGCCTTAATTGGAGGTCTTTGGGTCACTGAGGCAACTTCTTGAGATAGTAGGACTCTGGTCCCACCACTTTCCAAATCATGACACAGTTTTGCTCCTCAACATACTTCTACTATGGAATGCTACTCACTACAGGCTGAACTAGGATGACCAAACTGATGCTGGGCTATTACCACTAACACTGTGGATCAAAATGCACCCTTTCTCTTCATCAGTTTGTTCTCTCAGGTGTTTGTTATTGAGATGGAAAGCTGACTGGTGCCCTTTCTCAGTCCTGGGGAGAAATGACTACATATTTCCTATAGATACTTCCTATAGTTACTATAGCTTCCCATCGTTAATGTTACTGCTGATATTCTTGTTTTCTTTTTTTCTTTTTTTGTCAGTTGTGGGGCCTGAACTCTGGGCCTGGGCGCTGTCCCTCAGCTCTTCAGCTCAAGGCTGGTGCTCTACCACTTGAGCAACAACACCACTTCTGGCTTTTTCTGCTTATTTGGTGCTGAGGAATGGAACCCAGGGCCTCATGCGTGAAAGGCAAGCACTCTACCACTGAGCCACCTTCCCAACCCCAAACTGCTGATATTCTTAAAGAGTAAGTCAGGGATCTGCAGTGGTCTCAGTGAATTTATTGATAAATCAAATCTACCCATCAGTTCCTCCACACCTGCCCCAGGCTTATTAGGAATTAGAGCAACCAGAAGGAAGAGAAAAAAACAAAATGCTTAAATAGGGATACAGATTGACCCATTGTAACAATGAGATGCACAAGACACTATGTTGAAAAATGAACTTTACAATTTAGGTGGGGCGGAGGGGGGAGTATAATTGTGGAGGTGGGAGGGAAAAAAAAGAAGGAAAAGAAATGAAAATGCTCATGTTAATGTTCCTAACCAAAAGAAACAAAAAAGTGCTACCTAGCCAAACAGAATTCATGACACATCAGAACCAATTCACTGACTCTTTCTTGAAATCCATTAAACTAGAAATAAATACATTTGTTTAGAGTTCATTGTACTTATTCTGGGATGGATAAATGAACATAGCATGCCTGTAGAATGAGCAACCCTTTGAGGGAGCACCAAGAACATGGTGAAGCCTAACCCAGTACAGAAGTAGGTAGGACTGACATTGTAGTGCAGGGAGAATCTTAATAGAGACAACTCTCTACTCGCAGATGCTATTCACGAACACAGCTCTCTTCCACTGTCAATGACAAATCAAAACCAATTCACAGCTTAGTTTTCAAGGCCCTCTTGAGCCTCTCATCTACATGGGCCCATATCAGCTTAAATGTAAAAACATCAATGACTTATTTTTATAATCTCTCCTCATGCTCTTCAAAATTTTTAGGAAAGAACAAAATACATAATGTAGAAATGGCCTTGAACACTTGGCTCTGTATTGAGGATTCTTCTAGAGCATCTCTTTAGAGGAAAAAAAAAAAGGTACAATGCTGAATGCCAAATCGTGCTTCACACATACCCACTCCATTTTCATTACGGTTTTCAGCAGTATCTTTTTAGAAAAAGATAAAAAAAAATTGAGGTTTATTCATATAAGCTTCCACAGGGTAACCAACTCTTCATTTTTTTAAAACATAGCCTTTCTATTTGCTAATAGGTATCAATCTCAGCTCTCATTCCTATTTAATGGTTCTGACAAAAATCACAGGACTAAATATTTCTCCCCTTGTTCATTGCTGTGCTCCTTAGTAATCCATATGACAAGTTGGCAAGTGAAAGTATTTACAAGCAAATGTTATGTGTTCCAGTTAAGCACAGACAGTCCCTGGACTAAGATGGGATATTGTGAATTGACTGAGAAAGATTTGTGCTTGATGACTTGCTCCTTAATTATATGTAAGTAGTTTATAATGCCCTGCTAGAAAGTGTTTTGAAAGGAGTTGTGAAGAGGGTATCAGAGAGTGGTGGGCATATTTGGCTTGTTAAGGAAGAGTAAGCATCTAGGATGGTGTGACCAGTTCCGGCTCTGCTGCCCATTGTTCAGGAGGTCACATCTGGGACCTAGGATTCAGCATGGAAAGGGAATTAGCACATCTGTAATCAGAGCAGCATTTTAGCATGTGAGGGCCAGGACTTAAGAAACATACAGGATGATTGGAAAGACCTGGGTTATAAACTCAGCAAGGCAGGGAGCGATGTTACAACCTTCTCCCAAGTATTTAACGAGCTGGGTCTTAAAGATAGTTGCATTTTTTAAAGTTTGTTCCAAATGGCTTAACTTAGATCAAATAGGAACTAATCAAGAAACCCATTTCAATTGGGGAAGAACTTTCCAGTTGCTCTAGAGATAGAATAGACTGCTTTGAGGGTTGAATGTTGGACATTCCATAAACGAAAGCCATCTGGTAGGAAAGAGAAGACATATTCAAACATCAAGGAAGTAGAAGTTAAAAAAATGGCTCTATGAGTCCACAGAACAAGGTTTAGCTGTTGAATGAGCATGTAGATAAAACCACCTATGGTCACACTGATGTTATAAGTGAGGAGAAGGGAAAAAAAACTAGTGGCTAGCTAGAAGAAAAGCATCTTATATAGCCATGAAGTCTTGAAGCAGGCAAAATTACAGTGTTGGAAGAAATAAGGCTTCCTTCTTCTACAGAATTCTGCAACTGTTAATAAAGATTGGGTTGTTTAATGGGTAAAAAAACCTGCTGCTTGATTACAAACCACAATGTAGCTCAGAAAAGAGAAATCACCACTTACAGGATATTCAAAACTATGTTTTTGATTATTTAACTTTGACACTATAAATGGGTACCATGCCAGATGCAGGTTTATGGACTATGTATTTTGTGGCATGTTCAAATATTTTCATAAGTGATTAGAGATATGCTAGTTTTGCTATTTCAGCAAAATGAGCTACTGTAGCCCAAGTTAAACAAAGTACTCAATGTGCCTATACAGAAAGCCAAACCTAGAAAATTCTGGAAATCCTACGAGATGGCATCTTTCTCCTACTATGGGAAACTATTGTTCAATTATTTGTAATTATTATAATTAACATCATATCCTGGAAGATTATCAAGATATAGTTGCTGACTTTCTTAATAATAAATCGTCCAAATATATATCTGTAATTCGTTTTTCAAAAATAGCCCTAAATTATTGGATAAAAGCAGTGACTAGGCATGTTCATCGTTATTCAAATAAGCATAAACTATATGAGAGATGATACTTTAGATTTTGCCTCTGACATCTAATATACTGACTTTCCTAATCGATTTACTCTGAGTTCCCAGCCCACTTTTATATACTTTCAAATATTTGTGCTGGCAATGGTGCTTAAAGATAGGATTGTGTACTATCTTAGAATCAATGGGTGTTTATCTTGTTTAGAAGAAAAATTATTGCAGGCTATGATGAGCCTGGATTATCTAGCTGGACCCTCAAAACAGTCACATGTATCTCTGTAAAAAAAAGACACAGAGAGATTAGAGACAGATACACAAAGAGAAAATGATATGAAGATGGAGGGAGGCAGAGACTGGAGCGAGGTTGTTACAAAGCAAGGAATGCTAGCATCTGCAGAAGCTGGAAAAAGCAAGGAACAGATTCCTCTCTAGAACCTCTAGGAGTTTGGCTCTGTTGACACTTTGATTTTGGATTTCTAAGTGTCTATCACTTTAAGACATTCAGTTTGTTGCAGTACCCATAGGAAATGAATATAGTGTTCTTACTTCAGGAGTGTATTTATTGCCTTTCTGACTCCTAAGATTTGCTCATACAATGTTCTGGAATACCCTTCTGTATCTCTTTGTGTTTAAATCGTGTCAAGGTTTTCGGGCTCAGCTTCACACAGTGTGGCCTAAGCAGCATCCTTTATTCACCCAAACTAGAAGAGTCGGAGTCACCAGATCCATCACGGAAAAAATGTAACACAGAAAGTCAATACCCTCTTCTGACCATTGTGAGATTTGGTTTGCCTCAACCTGAAAACCCTCTCATGATTGTAGATTATTGCATGAACTGACCTAACATGATTTGGCACAGAAGCCTGATACCAACTGGCCTTTGCCAGGGCCAAGGTAGAATTTCTTGTGCTGCATACCACGCATTGCCATTACGTCTTAGTGAGAACAATGAGACCACACATTCTCCTTCACATGTATCTCCTTTACTACCTTCACAGCTTGATCATCCCCATCTCTGCCTATAGGTGCATGTCCATCCTTTAAGCCTTGCCCCAAGTACCAGCTCATTCAGGAATTATAAGAATTAGTATTGAGCTTGGTGCTGGTGGCTCATGCCTATAATACTATCTACAAAAGAGGCTGAGATCTGAGAATCATATATTGAAGCCAATCAGAGCAGAAAAGTACGTGAGACTCTTATTTCCAATTAGCCACCAATAAGTTGCAAGTGGAGCTGTGTCAAGTGGCAGAGTGCTGGCCTTGAGAAAAAGATTACTATATATTGGTGTGCAGTTTCAGTTTGGAAAGAGGAAAAGGTTCTGAAGATAGATGGTGGTGATTAATTATAATGTGAATTCAGTTAATAACACTGAATGGTACACTTAGAAATCACTTCTAATCCTAGCTACTCAGGAGGCTGAAATCTAAGGATTGAGGTTTGAGGGCAGCCTGAGCAAGATAGCTTGTGAGACTCTTATATCCAATGAACCACCAAAAAAAATGCCTGAAACAGAGCTTTGGCTCAAGTGGTAGAGCGCTAGACTTGAGGAATAAAGCTCAGGGACAGTGATTAGGCTCTGAGTTCAAGCCCTGGGACCTGAACACATAAAGAAAACAAATGCTCAAGATGATCAATTTTGATGCTATTTGTATTTTACCACAATTTAAGAGAAGGACTTTGCATAGGTTAAAAGTAGAAAATATAGGATCCCAAAGCAAGAATGAGAAAATACATAATACATTTTTTTCTCTGACCCACACATTAGTTACCATTTAGAACTAATGAGGTGATTGGCCATGAATTTGCTAAGGATGCAGATGTGGAGTGGGTATTAAGGTAAACAGATATGGAGTAGGGAGAGGCACATGGATTCCTACGCACCTTGAGGGAAAAAATGAAGAGAGAAGCCCTGTTTCCTCAGGAAGTGAGCTGTCGTATGTGCCTTATACCCAGATCAGAAGGTTTGATATAGATCTTCATGCAGACTTGAGTGTAGCTGCAGCTAAAGACAGCATCCACAGCCACATCAAGGCTGAGGTGACAGGAAAGGATTTTTATTGATGGAACCCATCCACCAAAAAGGCTTATGTCCTGATGGAAACTTCATTGCTCTCTGTGCTACTGAGACCTAAGCCCCTTAGTAATCAGAGATTCATGGACATAATACAAATGCGCAGTGGGTAGAATCATAAAATTGTGCATATTTTAAAAAAGAATAAAAGCAGTATGGGGACATATTCCAGAAGGAAGCATGAAAAAAAACAGAGCAAAAAGATGAAACACTGAAGAATATGTTGGCAGGAGGTAATCGGGAGAAGTGGGAGGAAATATTGCCAAATGATTCAGGCCCTCAGTGTATTTTGCGTAACATTAAAATTAGAGCTTGACTAATTTTCCAACAAATTACTTGGCTCCAGAAGGGGGAAAAAACATGAAGAGGCAGTCATTTTTTTTTTACTTTATTGGAAGTCTTCAAAAACAAAACTAGATTTGGAAATACCTACATATATTTTTCAGGTCCACAGATAAAAAATCTTCCTGTTTAAGAATGGCTTAACCAAGGGCATTTCTGTCCATTCTAATTAAAGCACATGTTAGGTTGGAAGACTTGACCACGGGTGTCACAAGCACACAGATGTCTTACCTCATAAGGCACCAATTTCCCCCTTTAATTGTTTCCCTGTCAGAAGCAATCTCTCTCGGGGGTCTGCTTTTGAGGTCCAGCCAATCAACTCCATTGTGCTGACATAGCTCAGATGATGCCAAATAGAGCTGCTGCCCAGGTCCCCATTAATGGAACAAAACACACAGTTATTCCAGACATGGCACCCCATTGCTACAGCATCACTGTGACTTGAAAATCACAGACTGTCAGAGAATGATGGGAGGCTGAACACCATGTCATGCCTGCCTAGTATTTGTCTGAAGAAGAAGCAGGAAAGGGAATGATCACATGGTTGAACTGGGGACAGAGCCTGACCCACTCATGTCTTCTGATCCCCAAGTTGGCTATATTACCATCTACTACCATAGAGTCTGTTTGTAAAGAATTCTTTCATATAATCATGTAACTTTGCTCTGATACCTTCATTTGAGACTTTATAAAATATGACTTGTTAGTTATATGCTTCTAACCAACAAGAAAGAATGAATGAATTAGGGCAATTAACTTCCTAGTGGTCAAACTCTTATACCCTAAACCAAGCTCTTGTGAAAATCTTCGTATCACTATAGCAAAGACAACCTCTCAAGGTCAAAGTACAAGTGACATTCTTGGTAGTTTAGCGTCTTTTAAGCTCAAGGCTTGAATCTAATCAATTCTTTTCCATATAAAAATCCTACTTTATTGAACTGTTTCAATGGGGAATCTAAGAAAGTCAGATGCAACTGCTCTTATAGCCTAGACTCTGCCCATTCTAACATTTTCAATGTGAATAACCTAAAGCATTGGCTAAGAACATCCATTCTCTAAGCTGCAGTGATCATGGTGGCAGGATTTAGAAAAATTCCTTGGCAGTAGCACCATATTAGCCAAGAACTGCAGTAATCTGTTCCTGGTATCTGGCTGCTTCCTTGTCCACTGACCAGGTCTTAATGCTCATGGTTCTGGCTAGCACTTGTGTAGAAATAGCCCAGACAGTGAAATTTAGAACAAAGTGTTCTTCCCTGCATACTGCCTTCACAATAACAGACTTGAATAATACTTCAGCACACTGTAACATTAACTAGACTTTCTAAGAAATAAACACAACTTTTAAATAATTTTGGCCAATCCTCTTATTATTTCTTTCAAAAATATTATTATTGAAAGAGTTTGATCACAAATTCACAGCGGGGAATTCCTTTTGAATTAAAATGAACGAGAAGAATAATCAGCAAAGATTAATTACAGGGACTATGTCAGAATGATGAGGTTTAAATATGCCATGAATAGAGATTCATCTGTGAAGAATCATCAGCCAAAAGAAAAATTGAGGGATTAATTCAAATGATCTCATTTAATAAAGATGAGTAAACTAATTAAAGATTCCAATAGATTCCATGGTGATTTTATTATGAGAAATGTTCTAGGAAGCAGGTAGAAAAAAAGGAGATTCCAATGGATTCACATATAAGGAAATCATCTTAGAGAAAATGGTTAATTTTATGCATTGATGAATTCTGCATTAGCTAGAAAGTCAGAGAAAAGATTTAGACACCTATGCTTGTGATTAGCGTATTCAGCAGATGTCAAGAATAAACAGGCTGCTGCACTGAGAGAAAGGTAATATAGTAGCAGTCCTTAAAACCATGAAAATTCTGGCGTGTACTGATTGTGTTCAAACCCCCTGCAGGGCAAGGATTCTACCTTGAAGCTTCTTGCTCATCAGGAGCAGGCTGGCATGAGCCTGACCTCAGTGGGGCCTGAAATGTATCAAAGAAAAGGAAATGACCACGTTATGTTTTCATTTAATTAGAGACACTAACATCAAATGCTAAGTTTGAGTATAAAGGGAAAATTCTGACAAAGGTGGATAAGCAGGTCTTTATATCTTCATAAATAATCACAAGGAAAAAAACAGAATTTAGGAAAGGGGACAATGAAGAGAAGAAATATTTGAGAAACTCCACTGAGTTTAACTAGAACCCTAACGTGCTAATAAGGTAAAACAGAAATAGTGGAATTTCTTGAGCTAGTTTCTTTTGGAAATTCAAGTACAGTTTAACTTACAGGATAATATTTGGTGTCAGAGGTCTTGAGGCTGCAGATAATATATAATAATGATCTATTTTGTATTTGTGCCAGTCCTCGGGTTTGAACTCAGGGCCTGGGCTCTGTCCCTGACCTTTTGGGTTCAAGGCTCATGTTCTACATCTTGAGCCACAGGTTTATTTCCAACTTTTCTCCTTTGAGTGATTAACTGAAAATCAGAATTGCATGAACTTTCCTACCCAAGTTGGCTTTGAACTGTGATTCTCAACTATCAATCTGTAGCTAGGATTATAATCATGAGCCCTGGCCTTGCTATCTAAAAACTGTCTTTCAACAGAAACACTTTCATTTTCAGTTTTGTTGTGTTTGAAGTTAAATTCTTGCTTTATATTCCAGGCTGGCCTCGAACTCCTGATCCTCCTGTCTCTGCCTCCTCAGTGCTAGGATTACCAGTGGGTGCTACCATGCCTATAGCTAATCTTTGATTTCTAGAAAGACTTTAATTTTTGTTTCACTTTACTGTTCTAAACAACTGTGATGCAGCATAATGATTGACATTGTGTTTACAATGTGTACCCATTGACAAAAAGCTATACCTTCCAAACATGCTGCAGGAAGAAAGTTCTTATCTGAATGCCTTCACTGGGCATTAGGAGCACTGGGTTGATACATTGCCTTTCTGAGTAATGGCATAATGTCATGATACCTGTCCTCCCTTGCAAATATTACTTACACGTGAAGAAAGATTTACCACACCAGTGGGTAGTATCTATTATTGAACCATTGGAAAGACTCATCGGTAGCAGTTCAAGGCTAGATACATCTATAGCAGACATCAATGAGGAAGATTGACAAAGATGCGTTCCACAGCCTACTTCATGTGGGAATGCGTAAGTAAAGTCATTGAAAGTAGATGTCTGTTCTTAAAGCGGATATGAAAGAGCCAAAAAGCTAAAGTATGACAACTCCACATCAAGGTTAGATTCTGTCTAAGCAAGGTGACTACGATTGCATGGCTATATCCCTTAGACATAGAAATAAACCTTGGGCCTTTACTGAGCATTTTCCTATTAACATTTGATTCCTACTTGAACACCAAAGGAAGCTGATAGTGGCAATATTTTGATAACACTTCTACTTTTGTATTATCCGATGACACCTTGTTAGTCTAAACTAATGAATGAGTTAAGATTTATTTTCTAATAGGCCACTCTAGCAATTAACAGAAGAAAATGGAAAAGGGTGATGGTAGATACTATAAGGAAACCCCAAAGGGAACATATTGCAGTATTAGGTCAAAGTTAAGTAAGGCATAAATTAATATTGTATCCACATGGAGGGAAAGAAAGCGAAGAATGAAATGAAAGTTTTATAAGTTAAATTAACCATTCTCAGTGATTGGTTGGATGATAAAAGACTGAGTGAGAAAAATGGAAACATCAGAAATAATTCCTGATATATTGACTGAGATAAGACAGTGAATGCATGGGAGGGCAAGCCCAAAATAATAATCACAGAGACAAAACTTAACTACCTTGTAGCTACATTGATGGGCATGCTGTCACTCTGTCATAGCCTCCAGGAAATGATCGAAGATGTGGCAGGAATCAAGTGAGGAGTGATGCAGAAAAGGAATCAGTCCAGCATGGGATTATATCCAAGTTTCAGGAAAAGTCATTATAGAGGTCAAGGCTTGGTGAGATCCAATAAATGTGCATTAAGCACAAATCTGAAAAACATTATGCTAGTATTATTGTGTGTAATGTGTTTATGGCAATATTCTGATCTACACTTGTAAAAAAGGATGTTTAGAGTACCCACCCCCAAAACACCATGCTTCGTTCAATCTCAAGGATGGATTCTTTTTTAAGCCTATACTTCAAGACGCAAGATGTTCTTACAACTTACAGGAACCTAAAGTCCTTCCCCTCAACACAGTGAGGAGCTAAGAAGCTTGTTGGGGGAAGTCTGCTCTGAACACTGGAGACAGGAAGCAGAGAAGACCTGATGCAGCACATTCACCTGACTGAGATGGCACAGCATCATACAAGTGATCCAGGATGCTCACACAATAACCAGAGGTAAAAAGTAGCCAGTCTGGTCTTCACCTAGACCAGATCACTGGGAGATACACTGAAGATGACTAAGCAGGAAGTAAGCATTTGCCCAGTAGTTACAAACTATGGTTCTCTGGCAAGAAAGACTGCTTTGGTATCAGGACCTGTTCTATCTTCTTTATCATTCACTGTATTTAAGCGTTCACATGTCTAATATGCACACAGGTATGTACGTGATGTAGATGTATTTTTTTCATAGTAGAAATTCAGTCATTTTATTTCATTGGGTGAAACACTAAGTTTAAAGTCCAATTAGTAACCAATCAAATCCATGACACTCTCAATCATTCTCAGAGTTGAGCTTATCTTATTGAGTCAAGAGTGTGATACTTGGAGTTGGAAAATAATGTTGAGAGATCTTAATAAATTCTGTCTCGATAAATACATTTGTCTTTCTGCCAACTAAATAGTAAGTTAGAGCCTAATAGGTATTTCATCTTAAAGATTTTGTACCATCTTCACAACCTTATGAATTTGCTCATTCGCTCCATAACACCCAACAAATGGTTACTCTGTTGTACACTATGGAAGACTTGTTAGAAAATAGGTGGTGTTGTAAATGTGAAAAGTACTTAAACTTCCTGGTGCTGGTGGCTCATACCTATAATCTTAGCTACTCAAGAGACTAAGATCTAAGGATCATAGTTCAAAAGCCAGCCCAGGCAAGAAAGTCCATGAGACTCCTATCTCCAATTAACCACCAAACAAATGCTGGTAGTAAATCTATGCCCAAGTAGTAGAGCACTAGCCTTGAGCACAAAAGCTTAAGAACAGTGCCCAGGCTTTGAGTTCAAGCCCCAGGGGGGTGGTACAGCTGCTATTATAATATAGATGAGGGCTGATATAGGTCATAATATTAGGAAGAAAAAGACAGTAGAAGACAGAATTAAGAGAAATTCAGAGGCAGACTGAAGTTCCAAAGTAAAAACAAATAACAAAAAACAATATAGTACATGAGATAAATAAATGACTGTATTACAAAGTAAACCATTTAGTTGGATATATCCTTAAATAATGTATCTATTACAAAGTAAACCATTTAGTTGGATATCTCCTTAAATAATATATCTACTAAATATGCTGAGACCCTAGTTCATAACTTTGTAATTCCTAGAGCAATAATGAGGATTTCCTTGTCCAAGCCCATGTTGCAGTTCTCTTCTCAAGCAAAACTGAAGCTGGATTGACATGGAGGTCAAAGGTGTCACCTGAGCAAGCCCCATTGCAAATTGAAAGCAAAAATCATTCTAGACATACAACGATTGTGACCACTAGGCTATAGGGATAATTACCTGTCAAGTGGTAGAAACCTCATTTCTCAATCATTTTGAAACAAGTAGGATAAAACCAGGAAAATGGGTGAAAATGGGTCACAAGTAGAGATAATAGTAAAATAATCATGAGACAGTAAAGATGAGGGTATCAGATTAAATGCAAAAATACATAGCTACTATTTTTCCACTTGCAAAATGTGTGGCTAGATGAGTTAGATGGTGTGCATGTATAAATGTATATAAGTGTGCATGTATAAATGTATATAAGTGGTATGTGTGTATGTAAAGGAGAGATCCTTATGTTTAGATAAATTCTTTATAGTTAGTATATAATCATCAACATACAAATAAACCAAAACACTGCACAGTACCTCATAAGTATATAAAACATATTATCTGTCCACCAAAAATACTTTGAAGAAAATCTAACAATCTAACACAGCAATTCAGTCCAGAAACAAGGGGCAGTCCAAAGAAGAGTACAGTCAGCAACCTGTCCAAGACAGCTTTCTCATGCATCTGTCATTCTCTGGGAAAAATCTGGCCTCAGTTTTCAACATTTGCATTCTCAATTGCATACAGCAAATAAGTAAATTAGGTTGCTCTTAATTATTTTCTGAAACCATTAGCCATAGAATTTTTTGAGTCCAAAATGATGCTGGCATTTATAAAACCTGATTTTTCATCTCTATTTTTAAGAATGCATACACTGTATGAATTATGCTTTTCATCCTTGCCCTTCCAATAATGTTGCAAAGAAAAAAATTTAATAAAATAAACCATTAAAGACATGTTTTAAAAATGTCAAGGATGTGTTTGGATATTGTCATACACTACTTCCCCAAAGACCCGTGTCTATAGTTTCTTTTTTACAAAGTTTCTAACAATAGAGTATAATGTCTTCAATTAGCATTAAATAAATATATTTGCTAAATTATTTTTTCTTTTATTTTTACATGAGCAGATATTAGTAATTCTAGGGGATTTCATTGTGATAATTCTACACATGTATCTAATGTAAGCTGAGGATGCTCACTCTTTCTATTATATTCCAGTTTTTCTCCCACTAGGTACTGCTTCAAATGGTGTTTAATGGGTTTCATTATGTTGTTTTCATGTGCTAACTTATTCTCATGAAGGTAAAGCTGAACTAATTATTAGGATTTCAAACAATGAATTGTAACTTTCTTAGTATGGAAAGATGTAAATGCATTTATTGATCATTCTTAGCATGGACAAAATGGAGTCAAACCAGACACCAAGATGAAAGTTTAATTGGCAAGAAAATGTGTATAGTAGAGAAATTGAGGGTGGGTGGAGTTGGGAGAAACGTGGGAGAATTGATGAAAGGGTGATGTGGATCAAGATGCATTGTGTTCACAAACTAACACAAAGTGCTGAGCTGAAATCCTTTTTTTTACAGCTACTTAAGGGTAGGTAATAAAATAAATAAATAAAATTTATGTGAGCAAATTATTTGATACACAGCTTTCATGGTTAAAATTCTTATTGGATCCTTTTCTGTTAACTTTACATCTTCAGATTTACAAAATGTGAAGTAGCTGCCCTTCATTAAAAATAGAGACAGCCTAAGAAAAATGTGCTACTTCAGAAAGCTGCTGTGGGTTTATATATCAGAATTATTGATGTTAATATTTTACAAAAGTACAATTTTAAACCTTTCATATATGTATTTTGCAGTTTAGAATGAATAATATAGAGTCTTAAGTAGTTACCAAAGATTGTGAAAAGACAATCTTCTGGAAGGCTGAGGTTCTAAAGGAAGACATTTCACCAGTACTATTCCATTGTAAATGACTTATGAAATTAATGATCACATTTATTGACATTTTCATGTCAGGGCATTTTCAAATTTTAATTTTATGAAATAAGGTAGTTTTGTAACATGAATCTTTTGGATCGTTCTTTTTTTGAATAGTCCGGAGAGATGACAGTATTGACCTGGGGACCACGGGTGAGGAAAAGGTTAAGAGATAGGAATAGTGTTTTCTAGTAAATACAATATTATTGCTCAATTCCCAGGGTGATGGTGCATGTTCCTCAAACTGCTGTATGATCTCCACTATTCATTTTGTATGTGTTTCAATATTCCCAGCTGTGGTGTTAATTCTGTGACAAATATCAAAAAGCTCCTTTTCTCAAGTCATCATTGCTGAGGTGAATCCTGGCTTTGGTTGTTTGCAAATTGCCTTGTCTTTACCAAAATTACTTCTTCCTCCTTTGTGAATAACATTAGCACTGATTCCATGGGGTGTTGGGAGTATTAAACTCACAGAAGGTTCTCAGCAAATTACCTGTCTGGAGCATGATACACAAGGGACAAATAGCCATCTTATTACTACTAGCACACAAAAAGAAATGTAAACTAAAAGAACTGAAAAGAATGCCACGTAGCTTTATATTTTTCTAGAGACTTTATTGGGGGGGGGGCGGGGAGATACCATAGGAAATAATTTGTGTCTCTGGATTCTGAATTCAAAAATACTCAATCCTCAGGAAAGAAAGGAAGAAAGAAAGAAAAGAAAGAAAGAAAGAAAAGAAGAAGAAGAAGAAGAAGAAGAAGAAGAAGAAGAAGAAGAAGAAGAAGAAGAAGAAGAAGAAGAAGAAGAAGAAGAAGAAGAAGAAAGGAAGGAAGAAAGAGAGAAAGAAAGAAAGAAAGAAAGAAAGAAAGAAAGAAAGAAAGAAAGAAAGAAAGAAAGAAAGAAAGAAAGAAAGAAAAATGAAACAAAACAAACTTTGGTTCTTTAGGATTACTGGGAAGTTCAGAGGCAACTAATAGAAAGATGAAATGCCCTGACAGTAGTAATTCAGTAAGGTAGTAGGAGGTGCTCCTATCCCTGATTTTCTAACTTTATCTCCTGTTCACTTTGGCTGGACCTATGGATATTTGAGTTCCACAGGCAGGGGTTACCAATGATGATTTTGAGGTGATAGTATGAAGTTTAAGTATGTGATCAGTACATACCCTTCCCAATTCCTTTCCCCTCTTCCATTTCTGCTTATATACTTAGCCCTTACATTGCTGCCCTTCCTTCACCCTCTGCCTAATCCTTTTTTGGAAAAACATTACCAAAATTATTCAGATTGTGATATTCTATATATCCTTTTCAAGGTAATTTTTTTCTTTTTTATTGTGAAAATACTGTACAGAGGGGTTACAATTACATGGGCAAGATAGTGAGTACATTTCTTATCAAGCATTGTAGCCTCCTCCTTTGTTTACCATTCCCATCCCTTCTCATCCTCCTTTCCCCCCCCTACCAAATCCTCCCCCCCGCAAGTTGTAAAGTTCATTTTTGAAATGACAACTTGTACTTCTCATTGTTGCAACAGGTCCACCTGTATCCTTATTTAAACGACTTGTTTTTCCCCTTCCCTTCCACAAATTATACCGACATCAAATACAGTGAAAGCAGGGGTTATACTGTGGGGGAGGGACATAGAAAGCAACAAAGAAATAATTTTATAATTGCATTAGAAACAAATGCATGAAAGAAAAAAACATTCAAAATACATATCTTAGGGTTCATTTTCCCAACATCACCTTATCTGACCTTTTCTGCTTGACTCATACATATACTAGATATTACAAATAAGGGAAATCATGGGACCTATGTTTCTTTGGGCCTGGATTACTTCACTTAGTATAATTTTTCCAAGTCTTTCCATTTCCTAACAAATGGGGCAATGTCATTCCTTCTGATGGAGGCATAGACTTCCATTGTGTATATATACCACATTTTCTTGATCCATTCATCTACTGAGGGGCATCTGGGTTGGTTCCAGATCTTAGTTATGGTAAATAATGCTGCAATAAACATAGTTGTGCTGGTAGCTTTAGTGTGGTCTTGTTTGTAAACATTTGGGTAAATGAAAAAATATTTTTGTCTGGTAATTTATTAAACCAAGATAATTATGGAATTATGAGGACCATGTGGAAATCTTTTTCAGAGCCCCTCAAATTGTACCTTAACCTTGATATTTACAAAACTAGCTGTGGCTATAAAGGAATCTGTTCCAAGGAGACTGCCTCATGGAAGATACCAAAAGTATTAAAAGCAATAGAGCATGCAGAGGAGTACTGGGTAATTACGATGCTGTGCTGTGAACATCACACTTCATTTGGAAAACTACTGGCCTATATGATTTTACCTCATTTGCCACCCAGGAATCCTTGAAGTAGAGGAATAATAGCCCATACTTCTGGGAATTCAGTCCCTTGGAATCAGTATTGTCTTTTTTTTAAATCTAGAAACCATCATATATTCATTTAAAACTACTTGAAATTTTATTTACCTAAGAACTGTGGCCTTCTATTGTGACCTCAACTTTCTAACTTTCATTTTTGAGCAATAACCTTCTTAATTAACTATTAAGATTATTTCTATAGGGAAAATACCTGTCTAAATATCTACTGCCCTGTGGAAACTAGAGTTTTCCAAAGTCTTGGGCTTCTACTTGTTTGTTAGGTCTGGGCCACTCACTCTATATGCCAAATAAAGTGGCATGATGAAATATGGAGAGAGGAGATTTATTACATGGCATGGCAGCCATAGGAAGAGGAGACGTAAGTATTTCAGACCATTTTCAGCTAGCTTCAGACATAAGCTATAAGCTTAAATAGATAATGACAACAACAAACTAAAAACTCTGAAGATGTACATAATGTGTGTGTGTGTGTGTGTGTGTGTGTGTGTCTGTGTGTGTGTGTGTGTGTCTGTGTGTGTTCTAGGGCTTGAACTCAGGGCCTAGGTACTGTTCCTTAACTCTTTGCTTAAGACTAGTGCTCTACCACTTGAGCTACAGCTCCAGTTCCAGCTTTTTGATGGTTGAGATAAGAGTCTCCTGGATTTTCATGTCCTAGCTGGCTTTGAACCACAATCATCAGATCTCAGCCTCCTGAGTAACTAGGATTACAGGCATGAACCATCAGTGCCCGGTGTTTACATAATTTTTAAGCAGTTTTGGTCAAAGTGTGACCTGGTCGGTTATTATTTCTGTTCTTCTTTTGGAAGGGGCTTTGGAAAGTTTTTACAGCTGTCACCACTGGTAACTATGAACAATCATCATTAATTGGCTAAGGATGCTCTCTATCCCAAGGATAAACTCTGTTCCCTTGCGGGTAGTTTTGGTCCTTTCTCATAAAGGCGTTACTAATCAATGGTGTCCTTCCTAGAACCCAAGGTGACTGCAAAGTGCCTGCAAAGAGACTGAGTTAGAGAAGACATACACTCATGGAGTGAGGAATGCCAAGCTTTTCTCTTGCTTTTTTTTAAGTTAATTCATTGGCCCAAATAAGTAGTCAATGCTTTCCAGCAAAGGAAGATTTAAAACCTTTCATACTTTTAATAAGAGGGCATCTATCTCTCAGTTTAAAAGCAGAAGAAAGTGCCACTGGACTGGAAGTCTGTTGTTTTGTGCTTTAGAAATGGGGAGGAGGTTGAGAGGAACATTAAAATGAGGGTGACCCAGCTCACTCCAGCAGAACTGGATGGGTCGAGTGTTGATCAAAGGAAGAATATTTTTAGTGACAGCGGCCTCTCCAAACTCAAGTCTGCAGAGAGACATCTGCCTCTATGTGTCTTGTATGTAAAATTCCAAAGGCAGTTATGAGTAAAGCGGGAAGCTCCTCGGATTTGGAATAACTTAAAATAACTGATCAAATAGACTGTCAGGGAATTCTGACAAAGCTCAGGACTTCAAACACTCAATCAAATAAAAGTGCAAATGCCTCCAAGAGGCAAAGAAATAATGCTGGCCTGCCACATGATTTGAAGCTCACAGTACTATCCTATTGAACCAAGTGTGCTCAAACTGAGGGTTTCAAACCCTGGAAAACTAAAAAAGAATTCTATCAAGAAGCTCATAAAATAATCTAAAATGAACTTGCATTCAGATGATTGTATGTACAGAAATAAATACATACAATACATATTTTAGTGATGTATCCATTTAAATATAATGCTTAAGTTTTTATTTATTTGTTTATTTATTTCTTAGGTTAGTTGTGGGACTTGAACTCATAGCCTTGAACTCATAGCCAGGGCACTGTCCATGAGCTTTTTGTTTTCAAGGCTAGTGCTCTTCCACTAGAACCACAATCCTTGTTTCAGACTTTTGATGGTTAATTTGAGATAAGAATCTCATGGACTTTCATGTTGTGGCTGTCATTGAACCACCAACTTCAGATCTCAGCCTCCTGAGTAGCTAGGATTACAGGCGTGAGCCACCAGCACTCAGCTATTCTGTTTAATTTATTGTAATGGCTCCTTAATTGAGAGATACTAAAAGTTGTATAATATTGTGCCCAGAGGTCTGCTAAATGTTTTGGTTCTAAACAGTGACTTTTCACACCAAAACACTGGAACCCACTG